>NC_137832.1:13700920-13760920 GCF_963921795.1 Nannobrachium achirus
ATGTTTAAACCCTTGTCATGTATTCTAGCCTGGTTGTAATCTCACAAATCAGTACTGACAAGTTATTTTAAATTTGCTGCAATAATGTTGAGCAAAGTCGCATATGTAAATGTACTACTAATGTGGTAATGTAATGAAAATGCAGGTAGCAAAGCAAATATTAGTTGATGCTGGCAAGAGTAATGATGAATATTATTATTTCAAGAGCATGGTGCCCTGGTTTGCAGCTTATGATCACATACATGAGACAGCTATAAACCGTTGGTCCATCACCTACAATGAATGTTTAACCTTGGCAGAGGACCAGTTCTTATGCCTTAACTTAAAGGTCTGTCCTTATTGTCTCCGACCACCGAATGTTTCATCTGAAAGGTCCGGTTCAACTACAAAATTACGTCACTCGCATCTTCTGAAAAGCATTACCTCGAATTAGAGTTCGGAAAGCTGCATGTCGGAACTCTCAGACGAAATGTTTGGTGGTCGGAGACAGTATGGACAGGCCTTTAGGTTAAGGCATAAGAGCTGGTACTTAAGACAATCAAAATACAGCCCAGTGTCTCTGAAAATGATCACTGCATTTGTTGGGAACCAACTGATCACAAAGAATAAAGCCTCTCCAAGAGAATACAGCATCTCTAAGAGAAAACCAAAAACTTCCTCAAGGCTCTACAGTGCAGATGCCAAGCTTGGAAAAAATATGAACCAAGTGTGTGAAGCCAGACAGGGATATTTAGCTTGATTGAAATGGATGAAAACAAAGCCAATCTGACCCATTTCCTCAAATGAGTTAGAGAAGATACTGTTGTTCCAATTATGGTCAGGGGAAATTGGTATTAGTGGAGGATCCTGAAAAGGTGTCATCTGTAGCTGTGATTGATGTTCCTCAACTGCAGGCTTCATATTAAGTATATAGAAGCTGTTACTCGCATACTGTACTTCTACATTCAGGTGATGCAACAATCAAGGATATCAGAGGCGCATCATTCTCTGCAGAGACACAGATGTGCTGGTGTTAATTTTTATGTTTGCATACCAATAAGAAATGTGGATACATGAAAAGGTTCAAGATAAAAATGTCATGAGATATGGTCTGTTAGCATTTAATGCTCTCACTGTCAGCTCACTATAGGAAAAAAGAGAGCCTGGAAACAGTTCCAGCCCTCAACTTCTCCACAACTTTGGTGAGGATGAAGTACCAAGTACAGCTACTATCTCATTGGCAGTTTGTATGCACACTCAAAATCAACCAGCAAATCAATTCATGCTGTTTTCTGTGGTCTGTTTTGAAAACTGAAAGCCAATCTTGATACATTGCCGCCAACAAGTGATGCCTTGACTCTGCACATCATGAGGACCCACAATCATCCAAAGCTACCCTCACCAATCAATTGTGGCTGGCACATGGTAGAAGGCAGGTTGGTCCCCCAGCATTAGACTTAAGAACCTCTTCAGGCCAGATGCTTGGAACTTACAGTTTGTGGATGCAAGGCAAGTGTAAACCAGTGCAGTACAGGGCATCGTCTCTGTCGTAAAAGAGGGATTTACTGTAGTGGAACATATGGATGTGCCCAAGCAGCTTGGTACAAAAACTAATTTGACAATGAAGAAACTGACAAAGAAGAAATAGACCTTGATCAGGAGTAGTGCCTCACTAGTGAAACTCAAAGAGTTAGGGGCGGCATAGCTGAATGGTTAGGGAGCCCGGCTGGGGAACCAGAGCCACTGGTTGTCCCAGGTGTGATTCCAGGCCAGGGTAGCAATGTCGATGTGTGTCCCTTCAACACTAAGCCTAATTGCTCACACGCTCCTTGTGGGCAGCGAATCAGCTGGGTTGGGAGGAGGAAATAGGTATCTATCTATCTATTATTATTAAGTTCACCAAAATGATGTTATTACATACATTTTACTGTTATTACATGCGTTGTATTATTTGTTTTCAAATTATTTGACCATACCAGAGTGCTTCTTGTTTACTGATTACACATATTTCCTCACATGTATAGTGAAGTCAATGGGAGACCAACTTTGATTGGCTCCTACAAAGTTTCCCAAGGGAGTTGGGTTGGAACAAATTCAGAGATTATAGTAGACACCTTTATGAATACATTTATGAAATCATTGCTTTTGAATTCTGGGGGTCCTTGACATGAAAAAGTTTGAGCACCACTGATATAGTAAAAGAAAAAAAGAAAAAGAAAGAAATTGAATTAGAAGACAATTACGGCCTCAGATCTTAACTCGTAGTAGTAGTACTCTATTGGGAAACCCAGACATTATTATTCTAGCAGCCCATTTCACTAGGAAATACATCATGAATCATGATATTGTCGCAAAGAGCCATTTGAGCTAGTCTTTAACACCAGCTCCTACGGCCAGTATTACCAATTATTTTTGTATTATTATATGACCTAATTAAAGCTAGATATTGGAGATGTGCTTTTTGTGTGACAACTGCCTTGTATTGAACTTCTGTTTCTTACAAATTTGATGCTCTTAATTTATGCCTGATTTTGAAATATTTCTTCACATTTACCTCATTATCTATTTTGATTGTGGTAGCAAAAATAACTGCTCCTGGGACAGGAGCTATAGATCCTACATCTGGCTTTGTACAGTCAGAGAACAATGGGAAAACACTGCTGAAGTAAAAGCGCGGCCATCAATTTCTGCCCTTCTGGCCTTCTGGGTCCCATTCACCAAGCTTTGCCGGACGTGGCTAGTGGGATGCTTCATGAAATGAACTCTTCACCCCTCACTTCACACTAGGTGTAAAAAAGTATCCGGGCTCTTTCCGGGCTCTGAAGCGTGGCCTACATCTGGGCTACATTCTGAAACTTGGCCTAGATCTGGCCTGCATTCTGAAACAAAATAATGGCTCAATGTTTGTTGTACGTCCAATCACGAATGAGGAATGTCATCACTATGACATCTCAACATAAAAAGCACCGCTCACTTCACACTATTCCCCCAACCCCACCCCTCCACCCCCTCCCGATTTACCAGATATCTGATAATATCCCTTGATTATTAAAGGACACATGCACTCACACTTATTTTGACAGGATTGCTATTTAGCCCTGCCTCTACTTCTCCCTCTGCCCAGATGGTGTTGTGAAAGATTACGTAGTGCGGCATAAGGTGGCACAGGGGATGGCACAGCACTGTGTATAAAACCCAGCAACTGGACAATGGCTTTAGACAGAGGAGGACAGTCGATCATGAGGACTTCTCCAGACACACACCTGCCTTCATACCTGTACTTGACATTGACATTGTTCTCTTCATTCTCTGCTTTGTCCTCCTCGCCTTCCTCTTCTTGTGAGTTACAGGCACAGTTCAATCTCAACAGAATCCACAATGCTGGGGACTTTGTTCTGGGTGGTTTGTTTGACCTCCACTCCTCCTCTGTCTTCCCTGAGCTGTCTTTCACCTCCAAGCAACAGGAGATCAGTTGCTATGGGTGAGTCGTCTCACGCATACAATACCAAGCGAGAGTACAGGCCAGGGGGACCTTGTTTTGATAGATACTCCAATAGGATTTGTTTATGCTGTGTATGTTTCTTTTTTCTTTTTTATTTTTTTTACAATGAAAAATATTCATTCTTACAGTTAGCTAAGGGCTGGGCGATTAATCAAATTTTAATCGTAATCAGATTTTTGTTTTGTTTGGAAGATAAAAAAAAAAAAAGTCAAATCGATTTTGACTTTAAAGGAGCTATAGTCAACTTTTTCTTGAAAAACAGATGCTAAAATAAAAATCATGTTTCGAAAATATTTTATAAAAAAATAAGCTTCATATATGTGTTTCTATTCAAAAATGACCACAAAAAGCGTAACATAATGATAAAATAATAATTTTGGCCATTGTCAGGCTGACACTTTGTTTACATCCTAGTCTATAGACTAGGATGTAAACAAAGTGCCGGCCCTACAATGAAAAAGTTGACTATGCTCCTTTAATTAGGTTAATTCTGGTACGTATCTCGCTCATTAGAGCCCTGCACAGGGCAAAAAAGTCCACAGCCCGGTCCGCCTAAAACACAACAAGGTTCTGCAATGTAATAAGCCAGAGTCAGAGTCGAAAATCGACTTACAGTGTCATTGTGTGTGCTAGATTTAACATTCTAGGGTTCAGATGGGCTCAGACCATGGCGTTTGCCATTAATGAGATCAACAGAAGCCCCAGCCTGCTGCCCAACGTGACTCTGGGATATAGTCTCCATGATACCTGTTACTCGCTTGGAGTTGGGTTCCGTGCAGCGTTGTCACTGATCAGTGGAAGAGAGGAGCGCTTTCATTTGGATCAGAGCTGTGTTGGCTCTCCTCCAGTGCTCGGAATTGTGGGCGATTCTTCCTCCACACATTCTATTGCCATCTCTAGTGTATTAGGTTTGTACAGAGTGCCCCTGGTGAGTTTCCAATACATCCTTGTTTTACCATCACCGATTGTACTGTATATTATGTTTGGATATTTACGGTACAAATGTAAAACACAATTTAATAATAATGTAGGCTATTTGTGTGCACGACAAAACATATTTACTGAGGACAGATTGTGAATGGATTGTGAAGCAGGTTTTAAAAAGATTCGAGCGCAATGCATCTGTTTTAAGAGTTTTATTCTTTGCCCGGACCTGAGAGTAGGACTTCTATGGCCCCGAGTTGATTGTTTCATTTGTAAACTCTTTGTTGCCATAATCAGAATGTTATATGAATTTATAACATTGCCTAAACCTTACTCGTCAATAACTGTGATCGTGTTAAAAGAGCATAATTCCAAGTGTGACACACAGCTTTTTTTTCTTTTTTTTTTTTTCCTCCACTCGCCTCACATGCTCTGCTACAGTATGGAAATGTATTGAAATGTATTGAAAAGATTTCTGGCACAGGACAAGGTCCACTACGCCAGACTCACAACATACATATTCTTTAAAAAATATTCAACAGTTTTGAAGGAGGGTGAATTGTCTAAAAATAACTCAACTTCTGTACATAACTGATGCTTTGTGCCTTTTTCAGGTAAGCTATTATGCCATGTGCTCCTGTCTGAGTGACCGTGAAAAGTTCCCATCCTTCTTTAGAACAATCCCAAGCAATGCCTTCCAGGTGAATGTCTACAGGCAATTGTGTTGGTGTCAAATAGTTCATGTTCCACACACTTGACAAAAACATTCATCTAGTGAGTGTAATTGATATTGCATATTGATGGCCAAAACGCAAAACCTCCTATCTGCAAATGTCATGATTTTTGGATTTCACTTGAAATGAGGACAACAGGCTATGCGGCACATGGTCAGTCTGTTTGCAAGATTGTTCTGCCCCTCATTTTGCCAAAAATGTCATGTGACTAGAACATGACATTTGACAGGTTTGCAAAAGTGGCTAAATGATGAAGCTCAAAACCTCCTATCTGCATTGCCTTTTGTTGATTGCTAATGATTGGTGTCAGGTGGTGAAACCTTTGATAAAAAGAATGTAATGGTAATACTTGTAAAAGAATGTCTTGATCTCAAATTCCACTTTAAAAAAAAACCTTTGGTCATTTTATCGTCTAATCAGGCTTTTATGAATATCCTGAACAGATTTTAATTTGCTTGATTCAATATTTAGATATTTGATGTACCGGTAAATGTTATCAGGCCCTCCAGGCCCAGTTCCTCTCCACATACCCATTGTAAGTTCAAACTCCATTTTAACTTTAATTCATTTATTTTTAATAATTATTTTGGAAAATGGAAAAAAAAAATACAATAAAATATTATTAAAAATAAATGAAAAAAGTTATCGAAAAAACACGGCCTGCCCACGTATTAGGATGGTATTATGAGTCACCAGAAAAAATAATGGGTGTTTTTAATGAATCTATCATGGTTAAAATGAAGTTTGAAGTTACAATGGGTGTGTATGTGGAGGCCTCCTGCAGGAGGAGGGCCTGGTAACATTTACATAAAATATCTACATATTGAATCAAGCAAATTAAAAACTGTTCAGGGTGTTCATAAAAGCCTGATTAAACAATAAAATGACCAAAAGTTTTTTTTAAAGTGAAATATCCCTTTAAGTGCTGTAAAAAGTGTTATTTAACAAAATTAATTGCTTAACCCTTAAGTTCTGTTCGGGTCATTTTGACCCGTTTTACATTTTCATTTGGAAAAAAAAGGTAGAAGTTTACATTTTTTCCACCTGAAACTCACTGGCCTTAAAGATTCTTCTGAGATGAACATGTAAAAAAAAAAATCTTGCACTACACCCATGCTACACCCCCCTCATATTTTTTGAACCTTAAGTGCTGTTCGGGTCATTTTGACCCGGGAAGCACAGATGCACAGAAATACACAGTATTATGCCAAAACACAGACACACAGTCACCCCCACTTCTATCACCCCCCTTCCGAAGCCCCATTCCTCACCCCCCCCCCCCTCCTCACCCCCCCCCCCCACACACACACACACACCTAACCCCCCCCTCCCCTGATGCACAGAAATACAAGGAATCATGTACAAACACAGATACACAATCACCCCCTAACCCCTTCCACCCCTCCCCCCTCCAACCCCCCTCACCTCACCCTTACCCCCTCCTCCCCTCCAAACCCCCCAACCCAACCCAACCCAACCCCACCTCCCTCCCACCCCCCCCCCCACCCCCCCGCCACCCCAGATGCACAGAAATAAAAGAAAGCATGTATACTAACACACACACACACACACACCCTTCACACACCCTTCACCCCCTCTCCTCCTCACCCCTCCCCTCCTCACACCTCACCCCTCACCCTCACCCTCACCCCTCACTTATCTGAAGTTTTCCTTGTGACTGTACTGTATCTTATGGGAAATTTTACATTATTTTACATAAACATAAGGTGCTGTAAAGTAACACTGTAATTCAGGGGTGCTGTGGATGAAACTGATGTTTACAGGGGTGCCCTGAGACCAAAGTGTTTGAAAACCTCTGTCCTCCTAGTGTATACCGTTACGTTCAAGTGTATATTCATATGTGACGTTCATGTGTGTTCACATGTGTGTCCAGCTCTATGTGAGAATGATGTCCTGTTCTTGAACCACAAGTATTCAATTAATGGACATGTTGGGAAAAAAAATCATAAAAACATTGTCTGATTTTCATTGTTTCCTATAAGCATGAGCAATATTGCCCAGTATTAAATAAAGTCGTTTTTTTACATGAATTTCAGCTAAATCAGTAAAAACGCCTAGCTCTTTCAGTGTTTAATGTGATATAGCAAAGCAGAAATGCAAAGATTTACCATATATATCATATGAATTGTTTGGTATTGAGTCAAAGTCAATGTACCATGATGATTTGTTAAGTTAAAATTTATATTAGTGTTGTTTTTTTTAAACCAAATATCCCCCGGGTCAAAATGACCCGAACAGAACGAAGGTGTAGTGAATCTGAACAGCACTTAAGGGTTAACTATTTCTAGATAAAAACCTCCTATCTGCATAATGTCGACTGCAGATTGGAGGTTTTTACCTAGTAGAAATAGTAGATAGGTTTTGATGTTGAACACACATTTTCTTTTTCATTTTCCCAACAAAGTGAATTTTTTAAATATGAGGTTGTGCGTTTTGGCCATCGATATTGCCTATCATTTGCTTTTGTGTGAGAGCATCAAAGAGAATGATTAGGAGTCTTCAACGTTTTTCTTTTTTTTTTCTTTTTCAGGCCCCCTAGCTGATGACAGATGAAGCAGGGACCCCCTCAACATATTGTATACAATTGTGTTACAGATTCAAGTTTTTTCATAGATTTCATAGTTAATGTATTTTCATACATTTAATCACTTAAACCGTCAACACTTAGTAAACCTGATCCTTTTCACTCTGTAGTTCTCCTCAGAATAGGAATGCCGGGGGTCGCGGACGCCCTGTTGAAGACTCTGGATTAGATATTTTTTTCATTACGTAATCTGTGTAGAAGATTCACTTGAATCATGAATGCTCGCAACGGTTACACCATGAATAATCTAGCCTAAGCACTTATGCCTAATTTTGTTATTATTATTTCAATCAGGTACAAGCTATGCTCATGATGATGAGGCGGTTCAAGTGGACTTGGGTAGGAGTTCTGTTTAATGACGAGGCCTATGGTAACGATGCTGCTCGAATCCTCCGCTCTGACCTGGACCGCTCTGGTCTAGGTTGCCTGGCATATTCACACGCTCTGCCCTGGGACAACGACCCCGCGGAACTTCAGAGAATCGTCACTGTGATGAAGACGTCCACAGCTCGGGTGGTCATTGCATTCGTATATGGGATCCATATGTTTAATCTGATGGAGGAGGTTTGTGTTATATGCATGTCAGTTTAGGGATTCACAATTAGGGTTGGGACTCGTTAGGATTTTAACGAGTCCTTAGCGATTCCCTCTTAACGATTCCGGTTCCTAACGGTTCTCTTAACGGTTCCAATATATATTTCATATTTTCTGACACTGACACTTCTGTATGTCCTATAGAAAAATAAAACATGAACGATTGAGACCATTTAACAGTAGTTGTTTACATAAGCCTAATGGGCGTTCAAATAAATAATAATTTAGGTATAGTTGTTGTAATACAAATTTATATTGTAATATAATCACAGTTAAGGGTCAATTTGTTTCTAACCAATAGGGCTACTTTTGTGTAATTGAAAATGTAGATATTCATGTGGTGTGGTGTGGTGTGGTACTAAAGCTGCAGTGGAAAAGGGGCTATTGTGAAGTCAGGTTTCTAAACGTCACGCCCATCTGTATGTTTAAGGCTTTAAGCGTTGGTTAAAATAGCTGATCTACAAGCTCACGTTGTCTTGTGGATGCGACGCGTTGTGAGCTTGCAGATCAGCTATTTTCGGCATGCAACACAGCGAAGTAGTCAGGCTTTACAAGTTTGCGTTGCAACTTGCAAGACGTAACAAGGAAGAAGAGAAGCACCCAGGCAGACGGCACAGAGGAGCGCCTCGGTCCGCTCACATATCAACTTTCGCGAGGTCTTCTGCAGCTGCGGGTGTTATTTGGAGCATAATGTGAAATGTGAATGAAAAATGTTCGCGGATGACTCGGCTCTCCTAGTCTCAGGCAGAGACATATTGCAGGTTGAAAAGGCCCTTAACTGTGAACTTAACAAGATCTGCACCTGGCTCAATGACAACAGACTCTCAATTCACCTAGGCAAAACTGAATGTATCCTCTTTGGATCTAGTCAGAAACTTAGCCTAGTTGAGAACTTCACAATTAAAGTAGGTGACACTGTGATAGAAAGAAAAAAACACATCTGCTACCTGGGTTGCATCCTGGAGGCTAACCTATCCAGTGAAAAAATGACCACCAAGGTAATCAATAAAGTCAATCAACGAATTCACTTCTTGCAAAGAGTTGCCCCGCTGATCAATATTAAATCCCGAAAGACACTAGGAGGTGCTCTTATTGGGCCCCTCATTGATTACGGAGTCCTTGTCTGGTATCGCGACGCCCCAGCTGCCTTAAAGCTAAAGCTCCAAACAGCCCAAAACAAACTAATTAGGGTAACTTGTGCTTGGTCTCCCTCCTCTGACCCACCTTACCGAGCATCACCACGAAAGCGTGGGGTGGCTCAAAGTAGCTGACAGAGTACAGCATCTTGCAATGGGCCTGGTGTACAAGATACACTACACCTCCAAGATTCCCATGTACCTGACAAACTACTTCTTAAAGGTCAAGGATGTTCACGATCATAACACCAGAGGCAGCTCCACTAATCATCATCAGCGTAGATTTAACACTAAACAAGGCGCTAACTCGTTCTCCTGCTATACCATCAACATGTGGAACGCCCTTCCACAAGCCCTAAAGGAGAGCAAATCCCTAGCCTCCTTCAAAATTGGTATGAAAAGTCACCTTCAGACAGCAGCTACCCGTGACTTGTAAATAGACTAAGCCCCCATGCCCCCCCCCCCCCTTTTCTTTGTATTCTGCCTTTTGTATTTGAAGTTATGCTTTTGAAACTGATATTATCCTAGATAAAGTACTATGTTCTATCCGTCTGTCTTTCAATGTTATATGAGATACTTAAAGTGTGGTTCCTGTGGAAATAAGCCTCGGCTTTCTAGGATCTCCTTTTAGTTTGACCTTGTACCAGTGATTTGTACTGTCATGAAACTGTACTTTTTTCTATTGCAAACTTCTAATAAATTCTTCAATCAATCAAAAAAAGACGCGAGGACAGAAGACCGCGGACCGAACGAGCGAACGAGCCGACGACGAGCGCCGCTCATGGACGTCAGAATGAACGCGCTTCCAGTGAGCTGAAGTACAGCCAAACTTTGGAAGACTTCTGTCTCTTCGGCACCATGCTGTTTGTTTATCACGCTGCTTGTTCGTGTGTTCAGTTGTCGTCGCTCTCACTCGCGCTGCTCAGTGACACGGACATTCCCAGCATTCTTTCTGTAGAGGTGGCCTGACGTCACCACAGCTGCTTGCAATGGAATGCACATTAAATGCGCGCTGATGAGACCGAGACCCGTTAAGAGAATCGGACCGGCAAAAATGATTGACCCGGCTCTGGACCCGCTATCATGGAACCGGGTCCTAAAAAGAACCGGTTTCGGGTCCCAACCCTATTCACAATCCGTCTGAAGTGAAATGAAGTGTTAAGGACAACTTTGTTTTTTTTTGTTTTTTACGACAAGGGTTCATGTTTTAGATTCATTAGAGAAAAGAAAAGATGAGTGTTAACATTTTTAATTTACTTCTTTCTATCGTTTTAGTGATTTTAACAATTTTGATTTGCATGCATGCCCCCAGATTGGGGGCTTGCAAGCAAGTGGCTAATTATGTATTTTTAGACACAATAAGCCCATTCCCAAGATGCACCGCAATCTTTCATGGGCAGATGTGACTTATGGGGCTAGTGTAAATAATAACAAAGACATTGTTTAAAAAATAAATAAATAAACATATTTAGCCACGTACACATGCCCCCACCCACTGAAATCAAAATACTGAAATCGCTAAAACAATAGAAAGAAGTAAATGAAAACATTTTAACACTCGTCTTTTCTTTTCTCTAATTACAATCTAGAATTACCCTAACCCTAACCCTAACCCTTGTTGTAAAAATACAAAGCTGTCCTTCAATCAACACACAATCAACAGGTGGTAAAGCAGAACGTGACAGGTCTGCAATGGATATCCGACGTGTGCTTGACGACAGATCCCAATTTCCAGACTCCTCACTTCATGCCGTACCTGAGAGGCACGCTGGGTGTTGCCCTCCATCGTGGAGAGATACCGGGTCTCGGGGACTTCTTGTTAAAAATACATCCTGACAATGATCCGGACAGCAGCCATGACAATGCCTTAGTGAGTAATGCATTTCATATTTAAGCTGTACTTGAATGTCCACAAGTTATTTTATTTATGCTTAAAACTCTGCGGAGTATCTTCAGGTGAGGCAGTTTTGGGAGCACACATTCCGGTGTAAATTTGCACCACTTCCAGCAGAGTGGCTGGATGCTGGTGGAAGGGTGTGCACTGGACATGAAGACCTGGGAACGGCAGAAACTACCCTGTTGGATGTGTCTGACCTAAGGCTAGAGTACAATGTGTACAAGGCGGTGTACGCTCTGGCCCATGCCCTCCATGACATGTTGCAATGTGTGCCAGGAAGAGGGCCCTTCACTGGGCACAGCTGTGCCAGTCTGCAGGAAATACAGCCATGGCAGGTGAGATATTAAAGAATCAAGAGTCAATTGCATTATCATATGGTTTACAGGTGTACGTAAATAAGTGAATATAAGAGAGCCAGAGAAAGGAGAAAACAGAAATGAAAATGGAAATCCAAACGGTAATAATACATTATAAATAGCTAAAGAACTCATAAATATCCTATAATGACTTAAACAGTCAAGTAGTACAACATTTAATAATTGCTGGACACTCGCAGACATTTTGTTTCTTTACAAGGATCATAGTGCATCATAATTACCATAGTTGTACTTTATTTTAATAATGTTATGATGTTTTATGCCCTGTTACACAGCATTGCGTGATTATAAGTCAGTGTGGTCATTGGGTATGTTAATTTACCGTAAGTAAAGTAATTACATTCTTGAAGGTGTAGGCAGAAACGTTCTAAAAACCTAAGAATAATAATGAACATGAAGGACATAGTAGGAAGAAGGTAAAAAGTACTATGGATTCCAGGCTAGCACAAATGTAGTTAAGACAACAGTCTCTTTCAGTGTAGTTATTGTACTGTATACAGTAGGTTTGTGAAGTGTCTTGCTCTTCAGAATTCTGCTCATCACCATTTCTAGCTTGTGTATTATCTGGAAATGATCAACTTCACCACATCATTTGGCGGTCTTGTATCATTTGATGAGAATGGTGATTCTCTACCAATCTTTGACATCATGAACTGGGTGTGGCTCCCTGACGGAAGCACAAATGTTCACAATGTAGGTGTGTACAAGAAGTCAGCCTCCGCAGGTGAAGAACTAATCCTTGATGAAGACAGAATCTTCTGGAACTCTGAATCCACAAAGGTCAATTTGGCTAGAAAAGAAAATGTCTACGAAATGTTAAATGTGCCTGCAGCTCGCTAAGTGTGTGCAACATTGTGTAGCGGTTAGTGGTAGCATTAGCATTAGAATGTTTAACATGAACATTTTTAGCATTAGCTTTAACATTAGCATTTTTATCATAAGCATTTTTTGCATTAGAATTTTTAGCATTAGCTAGCATTAGCATTTGTAGCATTAGCATTTGTAGCATTAACATTTCAAACATTAGCATTTTTAGCATTAGCATTTATCATTAGATAGCATTAGCATTTCTAAAATTAGCATTAGCATTTTTACCATTATCATTAACATGTGTTAGCATTAGCATTTGTTAGCATTAACATTTGTAACATTAGCAATTGTTAGCATTAGCATTTTTAGCATTAGCGTTAGCATTAGCATTTTTAGCTTTAGCATTAGCGGAAGTAGCGGTTAGCATTAGTGGTTAGCCGTTGGGACTGTGTGACCACCCAACGAGTTTGAGACCAGTAACGTGTTGGGAGGTGGAGGTGGAGTTATGGATGTTTAAATCCCAGCCAATAGGAAGGCAGAGGGGGTGGGGCTTAAGCAATTACAGATCATTCCTATTGGCCGTGTAAGTACACACACCAAATTCCGAGACAGTACAATGCTACAAACTGGAGTTATGGCTGTTTAAAGCTCAGCCAATAGGAAGAGAGGGGACGGGGCTTCAGCAATTACAGCTCATTCCTATTGGCTGTCTCATTAAACACAGCGAGTTTCGAGACGGTACCATGCTGCAAACTGGAGTTATAGCTGTTTAACCCTTAAGTTCTGTTTAGTCAGGGAGCCACAGGCCCAAAAGCTCAAAGAATAGGGTTTTACCTGCGACGTCATGACTTACTTTTTTTTTTCTTTTCTATTCATTTGGTCATTAACACTTGGGGAGCCAAACGCGTTCAGGGACGAGTTATGGCCACTAGATGTCACCCTGCCACAGGAAGTTATATCGTCGAGGGACGAGTCAACAAATAGTTAACTTTTCGAGACCGCAGCTTCCCTTTGCATGCCCTGAATCCATTACGTCACCCAGCCAGGGCAGGAAGCCCCCTGTCTCTCCCCACACGGAAGGATTTTACATGGCTTTAGATTCTACTTTGAAACATAAGAACGGCTTTATCTGAGAATGAGGTAAAAACAGCCCCATGGAGGCAGAGAGCTGATTGTTTTCACGGCGACACTTTACCGCGAATTTACCGCGATTTTTTTACCGCGAGTTTCGCGAGCGTTTGTAAACAAATGGAGTACCTCCTCAATCTTCTCTGGACACGCACGTGCACACGCACGAAGCTTGCGGGGCTCATCAAAACATAACGTAAGTCAATGGTGGCACCAGCAACAGCTATAAATGTTATAAACCTTGGCCGCCCATGTGTTAAAGGGGATGACCTCCCATTTTCAGTAATCAACAATATATTTTATATATGTTAATATTGATGAGTGAACATTAGCCCAAGTGCCCCCCCTCCTGTTGAGACGGGAACGGAGTTTGGACGATTTGGGGGTCACGTGACCAGTGACGTCGTCAAGTTGTGAAATGCAGCCTGCCTCCATACGTTTCAGTGGGATATCAGAAACAGCGCGACTTCAATTTAAATACAGAGCCTTTTCAGCCATGTCAGTTGTATTATGTACAAGGGCTGTGTCTTGTGAGCTAGAATATGTATCCATATGCCATCCAAAACGAGAAGGATCTACTCCTTCTGCTATTATTACTTTGTTTACACGGAACGAGGGAAGTAGGGCGGAAATACATGCCCATATTTGGCGGAACGTGATAACGAGCGACCGACGGCCGCATCGGCGCTCTCGAAGCTCAGATGGAGGAAACGAGGCGGACAGAGAGAGAAACAAGCACAGACAAAGTAAGAGAGAAACACACTTCCTCAAAAAAAATCTTTTGGGGAGCATGGTGAGGAGCTGGATCCGTCTCCTAGATTGTTTTGATTTTCGCATTTGACTTCCCTCTTCTGAGCGCCGTCCGTCGCTCGTTGAAAAACGTCATCACGTTCCGCCAAATATGGGCATGTATTTCCGCCCTACTTCCCTCGTTCCGTGTAAACAAAGTAATAATAGCAGAAGGAGTAGATCCTTCTCGTTTTGGATGGCATATGGATACATATTCTAGCTCACAAGACACAGCCCTTGTACATAATACAACTGACATGGCTGAAAAGGCTCTGTATTTAAATTGAAGTCGCGCTGTTTCTGATATCCCACTGAAACGTATGGAGGCAGGCTGCATTTCACAACTTGACAACGTCACTGGTCACGTGACCCCCAAATCGTCACAACTCCGTTCCCCTTTCCAAAGGAGGGGGGGCACTTGGGCTAATGTTCACTCATCAATATTAACATATATAAAATATATAGTTGATTACTGAAAATGGGAGGTCATCCCCTTTAAGGTACAGAGAATGAGAGGCCTGCTCTTCCGGAAACATTGCGAAAAAAGGTTATGGCCATTTGTATATTCACTCCATCGACTTCACTATACAGGAAAATAAAACAAAAAATAAATCTGCTTTAAGTAGCATGTGAGGGGTCAAACTAGGGGTTCTTCATGATTCTGAATCCATTGCAAGCATTTGTTTTGCATGAAAAACATTACTTGGGCTTGATTTCGGCCTCTCAAAACTGTGTTCAAAATTTTTGATGACTCATCACTTTTCACCATTTTGTGGGGCTGAAATCTAGCCTAAGGATCGTTTTTCATGCAAAACAAATGTTTGCAATGGATTCAGAATCATGAAAAACCCTTAGTTTGACCCCTCACATGCTACTTAAAGCAGATTTATTTTTGTATTCTTTTCCTGTATTGTGATGTCGATGGGACTTTTTTTTTTTTTTTTTCGCAATGTTTCAGGCAGAGCAGGCCTCTCATTCTGTGTACCTTATTGACCAAATGGATAAAAAAATAAAAAGTATGTTATGACATCACAGGTCCTCTAAAATTTTGGGCCCGTGGCTCCCCGGCTAGTTCAGATTCACTTAACCTTTGTTCTGTTCGCGGGTCATTTTGACCCGGGGGATTTTTGGTTTAAAAAGACAACAGTAATATAAATTTTAACTGAACAAATCATCATCATACATTGCCTTTGTCTCAATTCCAAACAATTCATTTGCTATATATGGTAAATGTTTGCATTTATGCTTTGCTATATCACATTAAACACTGAAAGAGCTAGGCGTTTTTACTGATAGCTGAGATTCATGTAAAATAAGAGCTGAAAACATGTGAACATGGGAACACACATTAATGTCACATATGAATGTACACTTGTACGTATACACTAGGAGACACATTCTTCTCAAACACGGACTGCATGTGAGGCACATATGAGCTTCTTGCACCTCCTGCAGGTCCAGCTTGCTAAGTACGGTATGTGCAACCTTGTGTAGCAGTTGGTTAGCATTATCATTAGTATGTTTTACATTAGCTTTAACATTAGCATTTTTATTAGCATTAGCATTTTTAACATTAGCTAGCATTAGCATTTTTAACATTAGCATTTCTAACATTAGCATTTTAGCATTACCATTTTTAGCATTAACTTTAGCATTTCTAACATTAGCATTAGCATTTTAACATTAGCTTTAGCATTTCTAACATTAGCATTAGCATTTTAGCATTAGCATTTGTTAGCATTAACATTTTTTGCGGGGCTTAAGCAATTACAGATCATTCCTATTGACTGTGTAAGTACATCCACCAAATTCCGAGACAGTAAAATGCTTTAAACTGGAGTTATGGCTGTTGTCAGCAATTACAGCTCATTCCTATTGGGTGTCTAAGTACACATAGCGAGTTTCGAGATGGTACCATGCTGCAAACTGGAGTTATAGCTGTTTAAAGCTCAGCCAATAGGAAGATAGGGGCGGGGCGTAATCAATTACAGCTCGTCCCTATTGGCCGGAAAAAGTCCAAAGTCGTGTGAGCGTTTTAAAGTTTAAATGGATTCAAAAGTACACTTAATGACTTAAGTATGGCGGATTACAATAAGTGTTTTGCCATTGCATGGCAGGCACACTTAAAAAAAAAAGATACTTTGCCGCCACATTACTCTGGCATACTTGCCTAGCAACGTGATTTAAACTTTAAAACACTCACGACTTTGGAGTTTTTCCGGCCAATAGGGACGAGCTGTAATTGATTAAGCCCCACCCCTTCTGTATTCCTATTGGCTGGCCTTTAAACATCCATAACTCCAGTTCGCAGTATGGTACCGTCTTGAAAATTGGTGTCTGGACTTAAAAGGCCATTAGGGACGTATTACTTAAGCCCCGCTCCATCGTAAGCCCCGCCCCTATCTTCCTATTGGCTGAACCTTAAACAGCTATAACTCCAGTTTGCAGCATGGCACCATCTCGAAACTCACTGTGTGTACTTAGACAGCCAATAGGGACAAGCTGTAATTGAGTAAGCCACGCCCCCTCTGTATTCCTATTGGCTGGGCTTTAAACATCCATAACTCCAGTTCACAGCATGGTAATGTCTCGAAACTTGGCGTGAGTACTTAGATGGCCAAAAGGGACGAGCTGTAATGATAAGCCCCGCCCCCTCTGTCTTCCTATTGGCTGAGCTTTAAACAGCCATAACTCCAGTTCGCAGTATGGTACCGTCTTGAAAATTAGTGTCTGGACTAAAAGGCCATTAGGGACGTATTACTTAAGCCCCGCTCCATCGTAAGCCCCGCCCCTATCTTCCTATTGGCTGAGCCTTAAACAGCTATAACTCCAGTTTGCAGCATGGCACCATCTCGAAACTCGCTGTGTGTACTTAGACAGCCAATAGGGACGAGTTGTAATTGAGTAAGCCCCGCCCCCTCTGTATTCCTATTGGCTGGGCTTTAAACAGCCATAACTTCAGTTTACAGCATGGTAATGTCTCGAAACTTGGCGTGAGTACTAAGATGGCCAATAGGGAAGAGCTGTAATGACAAGCCCCATCCCCTCTGTCTTCCTATTGGCTGAGCTTTAAACAGCCATAACTCCAGTTTGCATCATGGTACCCTCTCAAAACTCGGTGTCTGGACTTCAACTGCCAATAGGGACTTATTACTTCAGCCCCTCCCCTCTTAAGCCCCACCCCTGTCTTCCTATTGGCTGAGCTTTAAACAGCTATAACTGCAGTTTGCAGCATGGTATCATCTCAAAACGTGGTGTGTTTACTTAGCCAAAAGGGACGAGCTGTAATTGCTAAGCCATGCCCCATCTGTCTTCCTATTGGTTGGGCTTTAAACAGCCATATATCCAGTTCCCAACATGTTACTGGTCTAAAACTCGGTGGGTGGTCCCACAGACCTAACCGCTAATGCTAACCGCTACTTCCGCTAATGCTAATGCTAAGCATGCTAATGCTAAAATGCAAATGCTACAAATGCTAATATTAAAAATGATACATTTCCTCTGTAGCCTCCTCGGTCAGTGTGCAGTGAGAGCTGTTCTCCTGGAACCCGTGTGGCCAGAAGGAAAGGGGAACCTGTCTGTTGCTTTGACTGCATCGCTTGTTCTGAGGGACATATCAGCAATGAGACTGGTAGGTTTACATGATGTAGCTATGTACAAGTGTAAGTTATCTTTAGAATATTACTGTACTTGTCTGACCCTTTAATCTTTCCCTCATTGTTAGACTCTACAGAGTGCACAACTTGTCCAGAGGACTTCTGGTCCGGTCCCCAGCGTGACCACTGTGTCCCCAAGAGCATAGAGTTCCTCTCCTACCATGAGGCCCTGGGAATCTCCTTGACAGCCATCTCATTGCTAGGGACACTTATCTCTACCGTTGTCCTGGGAATCTTCATCTATCATCGAGACACACCCATGGTACGCGCCAACAACTCAGAACTCAGTTTCCAACTTTTGCTGTCACTGATGCTGTGTTTCCTGTGTTCTCTTCTGTTCATTGGACAACCCAGACTCTGGACTTGTCAGCTGAGACATGCAGTGTTTGGTATTAGCTTTGTTCTTTGTGCCTCTTGTATCCTGGTAAAGACTATGGTGGTGTTGGCCGTGTTCAAGACCTCCAAGCCTGGAGGAGCAGACATTATGAAGTGGTTTGGTGCTGTGCAACAGAGAGGAACCGTTCTGGCTCTTACTTCCATTCAGACAATAGTATGCATAGTCTGGCTTGTTTCTGCCTCACCAACTCCTCATAAAAACACTCAATACCACAGTGATAAGATAGTCTATGAGTGTGATGTGGGATCAACAGTTGGTTTTGCAGTGTTACTGGGTTATATTGGTTTACTGGCTCTCCTTAGCTTCATCCTAGCTTTCATGGCAAGGAATCTTCCAGACAACTTCAATGAAGCCAAGTTGATCACTTTCAGCATGTTGATCTTCTGTGCCGTGTGGATAGCCTTCATCCCAGCATATATCAGCTCTCCAGGCAAATATGCAGATGTGGTGGAGGTGTTTGCTATTTTAGCATCTAGTTTTGGCCTTTTGCTGGCACTATTTGGACCAAAGTGTTATATAATGCTTTTGAAACCTGAGAGAAACACTAAGAAGTCTATCATGGGCCGTGGCACCACCTAGACATAGAAACAAACATTTATATGTTAAGATTATGAGTATATTGTTGATATGTTTGAATGTACAACAATAAGATTATCAGCAATCAGTTTTCTACCAGATTAAACTAAAATCTAATCCAGTCAGAGATGCAAACGTTTTTCACATGTATGTACCTAGACAGTGCATCTAAGTGACAATAAAATGAATCTGAATCTCACCTCCAATAAAGCACGGGCAAATGCCCTCCGCCTGTGATGAAGAATGCTGCCTAGTAAAGGTACACACACTTAAATAAACATAACCGGCCTACAGGTCTCTTCTACCTATCTACCTATCACTTGAAATGAATTGCATTTTTATAGCGCTTTTCTAAGCAAGTTGCGAACTCAAAGCGCTTACAATGGTTCATTCATTCATACATTGGGAGGTGAAGCGGCGAACAGTCAACGCCAGCGTCCTCACTTCCCACATTCACACACCAATGGTGGCAACTGACCAGCTAACACCATTGGAGGCAACGCAGGGTTCAGTGTCTTGCCCAAGGACACTTCGACATGTAGACAGGAGTAGCCGGGACGTGAACCGCCGACCCATGGACCATTGGCCACCCCGCTCTACTTCCTGAGCCACAGCCGCCTTGAAAGCAAGTGATAGGTGCCAAGGTGTGTCAGTGGCTGCCTAGCAGCATCAAGACAGGTTGTGTGGGCTACGGGGAAGGTCCTGAAAGCTACTCAGTTTTTTAGGCTGCAATGGCTGCCAAAAACAGGCTGTCAACTGAGTTCATCAGCCTATTTAGTTGATGTGACCGCACCCTTAGTATACTTTTTGTCAGTCTCTAATAATGAAGCTCCTTAAAAGGTGTTACCAATGTAAAAATGGATGGTTTTGTTGGCCCAGACCATAATGCTGACATCAAAATATGCCTTTTCCTCATTTCCGATAATCTGACACTGAAGCGGCCGAATGCCAATTTAGAACGTTTGAACATGAGTGCATCATCACAATTCCAAACTACAACTCTGTCGAGGTGCCAACTTACGCCTTGCATCAGGTCACACTTGTTGGTGGTACGTTAAAGACCTTTCACAATAGACGTGAACTTCAAATTAAGATGAATTTTCAAATCAAATTCATTGTGGAAAAGGTGATGTGGGGGTAGAAATAAGACCAGGAAACATTGTAAAGTGGCAAGACAGGCAGGGACACAGTCATATTTTCAGATTGTTGTGCTGATTTGTTGGCTTTGCTTCGTAACACCAAACAGTTAAATGTGTTTTATGGCCTTGAGTTAATCATATCCATAAGAAACAACCTGAATCCCCACTTCAAAAAAGGAAGAGATAACATGGCATGCAATGTCAGGTACAACTGATGAGCTTGTGTATGGAGTCAAAGGACCATGGCGATGGTTATATCTGGGCTAGCTCTTAAACAGGGAGCTCCAATGACTGCATGAGATAAACAACACGACTTAAAGTTGTACCATGTAACTTTTTTTATAAAACAAATCTTAAAATTGTCCTAACTGTTAAATCGCTAAAGTTTTAGAACACCCACTCCGTTATTTTCAGCTTCTGAAGCCTTCTCTTTATATGTTTTCTTCTTAGCAGTGACAGGGGCAGGATTTCGCGCCAAGATGACGTAATCTGCATCATCTGTATACGTTGTGTATACGTTGCCCAATCACATCGCCGATCATGCACACATGGTACACTACCGGCCAATCACAGCGCATCTTGAAGTGGGGTCGCCATATTTGTAGTCGCCCGTGTGTCTCTTTACTCAATAGGTAATCTCGCCTACCAGGCAGGGTGAAGTAGTCCGTTTCTCCGGAATGCCTGAACGCACAGGAACCAGGGACCCCTCTAAAGATAGCTCTCGGCGTTGTGGAGGCAGACGCGGGGGTGTGAAGGTACGAAAAACGGGCGAAAGATGCGAACGCGACCGCGGTTTGCTATAGGGCTACTGACCACTAGTTGAGAATCTTACACAGTATAGCTTTAATGTGCACTTGCTCTCTCTCTCTCTCTCTCTCTCTCTCTCTCTCTCTCTCACACACACACACACACACACACACACACACACACACACACACACACACACACACACACACACACACACACACACACTGTCAAATAGTGGGGGCCATTATGGACTACATCAGCCTTTGCTTTTGAATCCAATATTGGCAATACTGTGTTTCATGGAACACAGTATGTCCCTTCACACATAGTTAGATCATTTCTTTTATATAGAGAATTTCCAGAAAATGCCATGCACACCATCACCCCTTTTGTTAAAGAACTTTACTTTAATAAAGAAAAACAGAGATTGTGAAATACTAAATGAAAGTGTCAGATGTTTTGGTCATCCCCCTTTACAAGAACATGTTACAACTTCATAAAGGCTTGCCATTGCATAGTTATTATAAATGTGTTTTTTTTAAACTGGTTAAATAAAGGTTAAATAAAAATAATATTAAAATTATACTTGAAAATATGCCTGCAGAACACCCTGAACATGACACCAGAGGGTAGCATAGACTGTCCATTAGACTGTCATGGAAGACACCAGAACACCCTGAACATGACACCAGAGGGCAGCATAGACTGTGCCAGAGTTTGGACTGGAAGATTTTGTTTTGTACCAACTCTGCACTTTGAGTACTACTTATCTACGAGAATTTCTGCCACTTTACAGTTCGCTTAGCTCAGTCGGTAGAGCATATGGCATTACTGCAATTTTCTCTCTATGAGCCAGAGAACGGGGTTCGATTCCAGATGAAACCCCTTTAGAATCATCATTTATATATTGGACTGAATAACCCATGTCACATATAAAACACAAATAATGCAGATCCATGTGTTTATGTATTACATATTAAAAGCAGATGTTTATGACTCACTAGCTCAGTTGATAGTGTCCTCACCCCTCATATACAAGGTTGTGGGGTCGAGTCTGGTGAAACTATAATTATACCAATTGTATACTAAGCTTTGCTGAGCTTGGGTTCAGCACCCAAGACACATGACAGTTTAGCTCACTTAGCTTGGCACAACCCTGTGAGGCCGGCCAAGCAGTCATTCACATGTCTGACATGTCATATATAAAACACAAATAATGCAGATTTATCTGTCCATACATATTAGAATCACATGTTTATGGCTCAGTCGATAGTGTCCTCCCCTCAACAATACAAGGTTATGAGTTAGAGTCTGGTAAAACATTTTATTACATTATCCTATAGTTTGGATCAGTAAACTATAAGATCATAGAATGTAATAGACATGAGAGAAGGTACCGAGTGATGCATTGTGAGATTGTAGATCTGCTATTTTTGGCTAAAGTGGCTTCATTCAAACCATGGATTGACATAGACCTACTGCACAGTATGACACAGCTGATAGCTACATCCCCCTGTATGTTTATGTATATGTCATGTTTTGTGAAATTGAGAACAGGAGCGATCGTCGTGCGGCGTGGGGCGGAACAAACGGTCGCTTTGATCCACAACAAAGACAACGACAACGTAGCGTCGGCAGGAATGATAGAGCCTCACCCCACGGAGGTTAGGGTTAGGGTTAGGCATAGTTTTACAGAGGTTAAGGTTAGGGTTAGGGTTAGAGTTAGGCATAGTAAGCTAATGGCTAAACACAGCCGAGCAAGGCTAGTAGATAAACAACAAAGAGATGTCGCAAGAAACAATGTGATCAAACCTTGAGCATAAAAGTGCAGGTGTGCAGCTCCTCCTTGTGTGGAGTCTGATGACAAAGCCATTTACAGGAGAGCGAGCAGTAGAGAAAGCCAGAGAGATAGTTTTGTAGATTCATAGCTAGTTTTTCAGTTTATAGTAGTTGTAGTAGTAGTAGTTTACAGTAGTACATAGCATAGTAGTAGTTTTATAGCATTTAGTTTAGATCATTTGAGGTTAGATTAGTCTGTGTGTGTGTGTGTGTGTGTGTGTGTGTGTGTGTGTGTGTGTGTGTGTGTGTGTGTGTGTGTGTGTGTGTGTGTGTGTGTCGAGAAAGAGAGTGAGTGAGTACAGGATTAGTTTAGATTTATTTGTAGTTTGTGTTTAGATTAGAATTTATTTAGATAGATTTAGTGTTTCGGTGAGTTTTCGTTATGCCAGCGCAAACGAGCTGCAGGTTCAAAGCGCAAACGAACTGAAAGTTCAAGCTCCTGGGGAGATGTTTCTGACGGTGGTGGACCTCGCCAGACAACCTCCGCCCGACATTGCGCCGCAGTGGGAGAGCCAGAACTACGGTCTTGGATCATCCCATCCCCCGCGACCAGTCGTCGGGTTCGGACGATGACCATGGCGAAACAGAGTGGGAGGCTACGAGGGATGACTTGCAACAGATCAGAAATGGTAAGACTTGTATTTTATTATGTTTTGATGAATTGAAATGAATAATTGTCACTCTGCAAGCTCATAACTGCCGCTTTGCACACATTTTTTATGTACATAAAATATTCATTGACAAATATTGTCTGTTTTGGATGAAGATGAAGAGTTCTCATCGCGAAACTATATACATGCTGACCAAGTTCCAGGAGCTGTACAAGCCAATGCAAAACATTGCAATCGATGAGGGAACATTGCTGTGGCGGGGCCGGCTAACCTTCCTCATGTACAACCCAATGAAGCCAATAAAGTATTGCATCAAATCGTACATTCTGGCAGACTCGGAGGTCGGGTTCTGCTACGCAATGAAACCATATATCAGCAAGAAGGGCAAACTCATCGACACAGTGTTGTACCTGTTGGGAGACCTGGCTGGGCATGGCTATCACCTCTATATGGATAATTATACAATTCCATTGAGATGTCCTCACGCCTCCTGGAGCTCAACACCCACTCCTGTGGGACCCTGTGGAGGAGGCGCGGTGAACCCTGCGACCTCCGCGGTGTGACCACGGGCATTCTAAATCCTGGAGAGCACATGATGCGGCATAATGGGACTGCCATGGTCATTAACCGGCGAGACAAAAAGATTGTGAAGACGGTGTCCACTATCCACCAGGATAGGATGGTGTCTGTGGAGGAAAGGGATGAAGAGACCGGCACTCGGGAGAAGATCGCCAAACCTGAAAGCGTGTTTGCGTACAACAAGTGGATGAAGGGGGTGTGTAATAGATTACATAATATATTTATATATTATACAAATGCAATATATTTAAACATTAGAAAAGAGTGACAGATACAACATTATTGACATTGTTCTGCTTTGCCCTCCATAATTGGTACTACAGGTTGACCAATTGGACCAAAACATCAGGTCTACTTGATGACAAGGAAGACTCAGAAATGGACCACCAAGTACGTGTTCTACCTGTGTCAGATCGCCTTGTTCAACACTTGTGTCCTGTACAGAGCGAAGAAAACAAAGCCCCTATCCCAAGTACGTAACGTTACATACTCAGCGTGGCCGAAGCCTGGACCAACCTGAGGGAGTTCCAGGTCCAGCAAGAAGAGGTCCAGCGAGACGAGGTCGAGGGAGACGAGGTCGAGGGAGCTGTCGAGTAGGGGGGGAAGCGGCGACCCTCAAGATCCACCGCAGCACTCACAGCACCCACAGCACCTCACAGCACCCACAGCACCTCACCCCAAGGTGCCCCAAGGAGGACCTACCAAGCAGGCTGGGGTGCAATCTCAACAGCCCAGCCCTAGACTACATCCCCCCCATCCCTGGGAGCAAAGAAAATGACACCAACAAGGCGATGCAGAGTGTGTCTAAAGAAGGACGGGACCAGAAAAGAGGTGCGGACTTGGTGCAAGGTGTGCCATATTGCTCTCCATCCCGTCGGATGTTTTGAGGAGTACCACACAAAAAAGTTCTACTGGCAGTAATCACAGCAGAGACGTGAACTTTCCATTTTCGGGTCTTCAATGGGGAGGTCCATGACTCCTAGGGGGTCCTCAGAGTTGCTACAGGGGGTGTTCCAAATGTCTGTGTGATAGAAAAAGTCTTTCTGCCTTTGTATATGCATGCACTTGGAACTGTCCATATTCTGAGAACCTTTGCCAAAAATAGCAGATCTACAAGCTCTCAATGCCTCGCAGCGGCTATTTCCGGCAGAGGTGAAAGGTCAAGTGTTATATGCTTTTTTTATCTGAACATGCAAATTGACATGAATCCAAAAAACACTGATGATTGTGCAGGTTGTGGGGGTCCCTGCTTCATCTCTCTCTCAAACAAGGGGTCCTTCGCCTGTTGTAAATATATTGGAAAAATAAAATTGGCTGTCAATTGACAGCCAAATGTATTTTCGTCTAGCTTGTTTTTTTACTTGGCTTTACTTCATTCTAAAATAATTTAAAAAAAAGTTGAACATGGGGAACATAAAATGATACAGTGGAGGGGGTACAGCATTGTAAACAGAGCTATGTCACTTTCTTTTCTCAAAATGCATTTACACTCAGTCAGCGATCACTGTTACAATACACTGTTATTCATACACTGAGGCGCCGTTCACACTGTGTTTTGGCAACGAGAATTACGCAAAAGGAAAAGTCAGATAGGCCTTCCGTTCAGACGACAACGGCATTTTCGGGGGTTAAAAACTGAACGATCTAGGCCCCATACATACGGCAACGCTCGGTAGAGAAAACGGCGAGGTCCCGGGATATTGCCGTTGCGTTTTGCCTTTTTATCATACGTTCATATGAAGCCAAAATTATGTAGTGTCCATGTCACCGAGTGAACAACAGAAACGCAAGAAGCAACAACGCATGCTAGTCTTTTTCTCTCCTACTAATACATACTGAATGCCCTCTTCGGCATTGTGGCTTGGTGGCCGAGTGGTTAACGCATTCTGTTTTCGATCCATGGGTCCCGGTTTCACGTCCCGCTTGTGTCATTTCTTTTCGCCACCAAGAACAACTTTTTTGAGGCCATAAAGTTATTATTATTATTATTATTGCATTATTATCCATGACGGAGGCGATGAGCCGACTCAGCGCCAAAAAAAAAAAAAGAAAAAAAGAAAAGAAAAGAAAAAAGCTGTCTGCGGTGGCGGAAAGAAGTAGCCAATCGGGACGCGAACCCGGGACCTATGGATCGAAAACAGATTGCGTTAACCACTCGGCCACCAAGCCACAAAGCCGAGAGTAAAAGCCTAGCATGCTTTGTTGCTTCTTGCGTTTCTGTTGTTAACTCGGTGACATGGACACTAGAGTTCTCAAATTCGGCCCGAGCCCGACCCTACCCGGCCCGACCCGACGTTATCGGGCCGAGCCGGGCCCAAAAATTATAATAATTAGTCGGGCCGGGCCGGGCTCCGGGCTCCGTCACTCAAGCAACAGAGAACAGGCGCATATCGCTGTCTGCCTGTCTTCAGCGCAGCACTGAAACCTGCCTAAGTTCCTAACCAATGGACCAAGGATAATCGGTGACACATACGGAAGTGTAGTCTATCAGTCTCATAGAGCAGTCTGGTTGTTGTGATGACGTCACAATCGAAACCTTTGGATATACGGAAGTCTGTCACAGGCAGCGAGTCACCGTTAGCTCCGTGTGGAGCGGCTACGATGAAAGTTTGGAGCTGCATGTTAAATTAAAAGGCAACAGGCAGTTTCACAAGTTTGTAATAAGTTATAAATCCAAGAAAAGTACATTCAAAGCGGAACCAAGCTGGATATTATTGACAAGGACTTAAGAGGATTGTATTAACAACAACATCAACATGACCAACCTAAAAGCACCATACGTTGACATCCTCTTACCTTATAGAGACGATCATCTCGGCTGGTAAGATATTATTAATTCCATTATGCTTTCTGGTTAATCAAGTGTCCTTTGCTGCTGCTGTGTGCCTTTATATTAAAGGGTTTACAGCCACAGCGCGCCGCTTATTACATGCCTGAGTTGTATATGTTTAAGCATGGTGATCAGGTGGTGTCGCGCACTAAACAACAGATCTGCAAGCCCAGAATGCAAGCCAGATGAACACGTTTTGGGTTTATAGATCTGCCGAACCAGCTGCCTGCGTTTGATGCGTGACCGTTGAAAGGACGCAACATAAATCACGCAGGGAGCGACAACGGCAGGGAGAGAGGATGAGAGCTGTATGATTGAGATTGACTGTTGACAACAACAGGGATTTAACGTTAGCACATTTTGTGCAGAACCTTGCATGTTTCATGAACAATTTAACACGTGAAGTTGCCATTTCGCCAACTATTATATGTCCGTTCTCTCACTGTTGTAATTTGAGACACTGGTGCTGCCAGCTGCCTACTGGCGACGTTTCTTTTTTTCTCTCTCTCTCTCTCTCTGGCTTTCGGGTTTTCGGGCCGAAAATGATGATAATTGTTAGGGTCGGGCCGGGCTTCGGGTCGGCCCACTCGGGCCCAGTTAGGGCCGGGCCTTAATTTTCAGGCCCGTTGAGAACTCTAATGGACACTACATAATTTCGGCTTCATATGAACGCTTGCTAAAAAGGCAAAACGCAACGGCAATATACCGGGACCTCGCCGTTTTCTCTACAGAGCGTTGCCGTATGTATGGGGACTGAATTATCAAAGGCCAGATAGGAAAGTGCAGCAGTTTTTACTATTGTGAAATAAATGCAAATGTCTGTTCTGCTCTGTGGCAGCTCTGGATTCTATTGTATATACATATTTAAACATACAGGGGGGTGTAGCTATCAGCTGTGTCATACTGTGCAGTAGGTCCATGTCAATCCATGGTTTGAATGAAGCCACTTTAGCCAAAAATAGCAGATCTACAAGCTCACAGTGCAGCACTTGATACCTTCTCTCATCTCTATTACATTCTATAGGATAATGTAATGCAAAGGGCATAGAGGCGCAGGCAAGCCCAGTATAATAACATTTTTTACCAGGCTCAAACTCAAGACCTTGTACATCGGGGGCGTGAACACTATCAACTGAGCTAGCAAGTCATAAACTTGTGATTCTAATATGTAATACATAAACACATAGATCTGCATTATTTGTGTTTTATGACATGTCAGTTAGACATGTGAATGACTGCTTGGCCGGCCTCACAAGGTTGTGCCAAACTACAAGTGAGCTGAACCCATGCTCAGCAAAGCCCAGTATACAATTGGTATAATTATAGTTTCACCAGACTCAAACTCACGACCTTGTATATCGGGAGAGATGACACTATCAACTGAGCTAGCGAGTCATAAACATGAGATTCTAATATGTAATAGATAAACACATAGATCCAGGAGAGGCGAAATCCCGCACTGACGTTGACCGGTCGGCGACGCACTACCGACGCACCACCGACACTTCCAACGCACCGACGCACTACCGACCGTGACCCGTCGCCAACTTCGGTCACTTCTGTTCTTCCTTATGCACACGGAAAAGAACGGAGAGACACATAGCCTAGCGCAGCTAAACTCTATCTGCCATTGCCAACACAAGGCAGCAGATAGGTATAGCCTTGCTCAGCTATGTAATTTTGTCTCAGCACCCAAGTCGTGAGGGAACCAACCAGGACCCAGTATGCAAATGTAGGGCGGGTGTATCGCCTTGCGCTACTCTGATTGGTTGTAGGGGAGGGTGTATCACCTTTGCAGTTACTTTCCGCTGTGTTTGTATCGTTCCACTTTGGTTGTTGCGTTCCACTTTGTTTCTTGGGCTACTCTCATTGGTTGTAGGTCTTACCATAGAACCAGACTATATCCACACAGTGTGATATTGTCTGGTTATGCGATTCTAGGAGACACAAACCACCACAGTTGTATTGCTTTTCATTAATTCTTTGAATTAATTACCCATGCAGGCATGTAAAAACATGCCCGGGGTAATTCATTCAAATCCTTGTTGTCAGATGTTTAAATTATCTGTTGATGTGTATCTCATTCTGTGTATCTTGTGTCTGGATTCATTAATTTAATTTAATGTGTGTGTGTGTGTGTGTGTGTGTGTGTGTGTGTGTGTGTGTGTGTGTGTGTGTGTGTGTGTGTGTGTGTGTGTGTGTGTGGTGGGTGGGTGGGTGGGTGTGTGTGTGTGTGTGTGTGTGTGCGTGCGCGTGTGTGCATGTTTGTGGAGCTGCTAAGGGACTTTGCCATCTGGTCATGTGGGAGCAGAGCTGGTGAGATGATGGTGCCTGAGGCTTCACACTTGTTTTCCCTCACACCTCTAACATAATCTAAAAACAATCTTAATCCTCCATGCTTGCATGTTTTACAACTCACACCTTAGAAAAGGAAGAAGACTTTGTTGAACTGTTTTCTAATTTCTGTACCTTTTGAATAAACCTTTGCACAACTCTGTGTTAAATGGTAAATGGTGCATTTATATAGCACTTTTATCCAAGGCGCTTTACATAGATTGTGCATTACAATCACCCATTCACGCACACATTCATACACCGGTGGCGGAGGAAACCATGCAAGGCACCAACCTACTCACCCACCTGTTTCGAATGATATCAACGCACTTAATGCGAAATATTCACGTGCTTTCAGACTCTTCAATGCAGAAAGTATCCAGGATACTTGGATATCCAGTATCCAATATCTCACCAATGCAGAGATATTAGTAGTAAAATGTCGACATCTAGTGGTCAACCTCAGAGGAGCGCAAAAATAAAACCTGAGGTGAATCCCAGCCTCGAACCAGATGCCAAGTATTCTCTGTTCCCCGGTGTAACGCTCCACGCCACAGACCCCGACGGAGCGGTGCGGTATTGGGCGCCGATGACCCCCGTGAGTCGCCACCGAGGCGAGCGCTAGCGAGCCGAGTTGCCGCGACGAGCGGTGGGAACGGCGCCCAATCCCACTCAGCCGCGTTACCGAGTTATGTGCCGCTATGGACAGAATAGTAAATATTCAGTCCCTTACTATCCACGTCTACCCCACTATCCACGTCAAAGATAAATGCACAAAAAAGGAGTCACATCATCCGTTCATTAGCTCAGTCAGTAGAGCACGGATGCAACAAACCCACGGTTTGGGTTCGATTCCCCTGAGGGGAATAATATTCAAGGCGAGAGATATCGGCACATGCGTACTTCAAAGTGCACGGAGAACAGGATACCGTGGATACCCAGTGGATACTCTCTGCATTCAAATGTCTGAGAAATGGTGAAAAAGTCGGATTGAATGCGAAGAGAGCAGTCGAAGCCGGTGACTCACCGGGAGCAATTAGGGATTCAGAGTTTTGCTCAAGGACTCTTCGAAATTAACTCAGGGGGAGCCCGAATTCGAACTGGGAACCTTGTTTCTCTACCCCTGAGCTGTGCCGTGTTGAGTTGTGCAGCCTCATTCTTCTCAACATCTCACACACAGCAACTTTAAAGGGGAGTAACCCAATGGCCTTGATGAGGCCATTGTCACAATTTAATTGCACCTCGGGATTGGCCGAGCCAACACAGCACGTACCTAATATGTTCGTACCTAATATATCGTACTGTAAGTCACCATTCTTAAATGCGTTGAAAATGGCCCTGTGAATTTCAATATTTTACACTCTTTAATAAAGTAAACATAACTTTATAAATGAACATGACCAACGACATGTCTGGCTATACACACAGGCTGCATTCACACTGTAGTCAGATGGTTTCATGCCTCTAGCAAGCCTCTTGGGGGTAGGGCATTGTCGCTTTAAGTTTAAGCCAAGAGGCTTGCTAGAGGCATGAAACCATGAAGCTTCCATAGGAAATAAATTGGACAACGCCCTCCCCCGCCCCCCCTCATCCCCTAAGGAGAGTGACAGGGCATATCACTCTACAGTGTGTAGCCGGCCTCACAATTTCTTATATTGGCCAAGTGTTGCACAGGACAAGCATGCACTGTCCAGATTAAGTGTGTAAAACACACAAGCATCCTATATGTGCACTGATGGCATTTCCTCTCACATAAAGAAAGAGTTTTCAGGCAAGATAGACAGAATATTTTCTTTAAATGCTGATGAGGCCACAAATGAGAACATGTACAGACTGCTGAATGTTCTGGTACACTTTCATGATGAGGATTTGGGGAAAGTAGTGACAAGAAAAGCTAATGTTGCAGATGCATCAACCCCCACAAACAAATTGACAGATGGGTATTCTAGAGTCCTACAGCCTTACCTGGAATCAACATGTCAGTATTCTACTGGAAAATTGTGCTGTGATTAGATGGAAGAAGTGGAGTGGAGACACTAGCAAGGAAGGGGAATGTTGTCCCCATCAATGCATCCAAGGCCCTTTGAGTCCTTTCCAGTCGTACCTAGAAAACTTATGCTCTGATATCTATGATGACATACTGTAGAAAAGTTTCCCTGTTATTTCTAATGTCTGTATTCTATTCTAACAGACTTTGTTACCATTAGTCTGTTAGTTCTAATATAATGTATTTTTGCGACCGTAGGTCGCATTTACTACCAAAACCTCCACAGGCTGTCTGTCTGTGAGTGAGTCCGTCACACTTTTGCCCTGCTCATATCTCCACAACCGTTGCCCCCATCCATGCCAAATTTTGCACACACACTCCTTGACTGCCAAACTACAACCTCCAAGGACCCCCGGAGCCCCAGGGACCCCCAGGTCCCTGGGGGACCCCCAGATGTAAAAAATGACCAAATGTGCTCACACGTCACACTTTTTCCCTGCTTATATCTCCGCACCCGTTGACCCGATCCATGCCAGATTTTACACACACACACACACACACACACACACACACTCCTTGCCTGCCAAACTACAACCTCCAAGGACCCCCGGAGCCCCAGGGACCCCCAGGTCCCTGGGGGACCCCCAGATGTAAAAAATGACCAAATGTGCAAAAATGACCAAATGACCACCCCAACGGGGCTGCTCACGGGGAATTCCCGGGGACCACTGACTCCTGGTGCTCCAGAACGGATGCAAAAGTGGTGGCGCCCCCAGTGGAGGACCCCCTGCCACTGCAGCGCACATAAAATGCCGTAACTCGGGCTAGGAGCGTCCGGGAGAGCCGGGGCCGGTACCTATTCGTCCGCCAAGGCAACGCGGAGACCCCACCCTCATTTCTCACATGGCCCTATTCTAGCGCCACCTTCAGGACGATTTTTAAAACACATTTTTGGACACTGCTCCTACAGTTTTTGCCCTAAAATCACGAATATCACTACACAGCATGTCTACACTCATGTCATCAACATGGATCAGGAAGATTTTGGAAAAACAATTTTTTGCCCTATTTGTGGAGATAAGCCACCTACGGTCGCTTATCTCCCGACTAGGGAGTCTTACTGGTATAACAGGTGTTGCTCGTCCAGAAGACCCGGTCCTCCAATATGGTTGTCAAGCAGCCGGGCTTTTCTTAGCCATTTTCGGGCTCAGCCTGAAATTTGCAATGGACTGGGGAAATGTAACATTGATTGTCATGCGCGTTTTTGGCCTTGGGGTCACCACTTTTGCCGGATGTGCTTACTCCGTTATATCTACAGATGCCGCCGCGCCCGCCAGCCTCCCCATGATATAAATGTAATATTTATGTGTTAACAAAAAAGTGATTCAATCTATGCACCACCAACAGGTTGAACATACTGTACATGGTCAGGATACATACAAAATAATAATAAGGTTAATAATAATAATAAGGGTAATAATCAAAGTCGTGTACACTGTAGGGAGCTACAATGGAAAAAACTATGGCTCGTGTACCAACCGGTGACTTTGTACACGACTTTGTACATTTCCCATAGATTCTATGGGACTTGAACACTTGCTCCTGCCCTTCGTGTACACGGTCTGTGCCGTCTATAGTTTCTCAATGGGGGGCAGCAATTACAATAATGATTGTCCTGCACCAAACAAAATGTTTTGTAGCCATTTAGAAATTTGAGGCATCAGACCCTATATTTAATGTTTTTAGGGTATAAGAAACATGATCCTGGTGGTGTTCTTGTGTTTAATCTGTGTTTCTAGAAATATTAGTATAAACTTCCTCTTGACAGAATCATTACATCATCACATGTATCTTCCTGACTACACAATTACTTCCACCCCTCTCCAGTACAGATCAGTACACTGGTGAGAAGGAGAGGGGCGGAACTAATTGTGTAGTCAGGAAGAAAAATGTGACGATGTAATGATTCTGTCAAGAGTAGCCTCGAACCCCAGGCCTTCCTTTACAGCTCCAAAGGAAAGCCTGGAAAAAGAGGCTGCAAAAAGAGGCTGCACAATCTGGTGTTGCTGTACGGATCTGTCCGGCAGATTTCTCCACCCAAAATTCTGGTGTAATGGTGACTTGCCGTACAGATTTGGCCGGCAGATTTCTCTGCCCCTACACCGAAAAGGAAGGTCTATTAGGTCAAACTATGTCAAGAGCAGTTTAGACTAATATTTCTAGAAACACAGATTAAACACAAAAACAACACCAGGATCAGACCCATGAGACCCATGAGGGTCCATTTGCTTCTTAGCTATCCATCTAGCTGGGGGACTGCCAGGGACTTGTGGGGGTCCCTGGACTTCAATTTGAGATCAAATGCATTAAGTTACATTGTACTATAATACATTTTACACACTGTAAGTAAAACATGCAAGACTTGACATGTAGTTGTGTTCACACAGAGCGTTGAGCGTTGCCAGGCCGAATCAAGACCGCCAGTCCAGAAGTTACTGACAAAGGAAACGTGAGTCTTTAACTAACTGGTTACAGTTTTTTTGTTTCCTACATGTTGCAATTTCAAAACATTGTCAAAAACATGGTGATGGTTTTCCATTGCGACGTGTTGCCACTCCGAAATGGACTGCTTATTGTCGGAGTGGCGACACTTCCATGGGGTTTAGGGTTAGGGTAAGAGATAGGGTTAGTGTCGGAAAGGAGACATGTCTGAAAGGAAACATGTCGGAGTGGCGATGTGTAACCAAAAAACATAAAAAAAAAAAATAGTTGTGAATTAAACAAATTAAATTTTCATCTTTGCATTATGACATCAGCCAATGTCTTATTCTTTTCACAAATATTTAGTCCATTCAAGCAAAATAAATGACAGATAATATGTTGTTTCCTGTTGTAATGTTTGGTAATACAGAATCAGACGCAAAATCTCATTTTCTCTTTCCCTCTTAATTTTCAGAATGCCCATTTGTAACCTTTGTTACAACGTGTACACGGTGGGCTACCTGCCGGAACACATGAGAATACAACACCATGTTGAAAACGCAAAGGAAAGAAAGATTTTCTTAAATTTGTGCAACAAACACACTAATATACGTGAATGCCCTTGCCCTGTTGTTGGGTGTGAGGTCAAGGGCAGGTTCCTGGAAAGGCACCTTCATCGGGTGCACAAAGATCTGGGCCCCGACCAATTGGAAGAGCTGGAGCACCGCGCAAGGAGGACAGAGAGTGACCGGCTCCTAAAGGAGCTCCGGGACACTAACCCCACAGTGCCATTAATTTCGACCTGGGACAATGTATGTACAATATAATGTACAGTATTATGTTGCACTCCCCCTTCCCTCCTTATTCATCTCTTCTTCATCCTCAACCTTCTCCATTAAATTCTAAATCTAATTTATATACATTTAAATAAGTATTTGATCCCTCTCTGATTTTGTAAGTATGCCCACTGACAAATAAATGAATGGTCTGTAACTTTAATGGTGGGTTCATTTTAATAGTGAGACAGAATATCAAACAAAGGATCCATAAAATCAAATCATATAACAGATATACATTTATTTGCATTTGATTGAGTGAACTAAGTATTTGATTCCCTAGCAACCAGCAAGAATTCTTTCTCCCATGGAGACAAAATCGGCAAGGGTTCAAATACATCAAATACATATTTCCCCCACAGTTGTGCTCCAATTGTGACACACTGTTTAATGTGTGGGGGCTTACTAGATGGCGTGCAGTTCTCACATGACCCTCTTCTAGCGCCACCATGAGGCCGATTGTTGCAAAACACATTTTTGCACACTGCTCCTACAATTCTTGCCCTAAAATCACGCAAATCGGTACACAGTATGTCTTCATCTCATCAATATGGATCTGTCCCGTATAGCGCCACCAACAGTGCAATTTCTTCAAACACATTTTTGGACACTACTACACATTTTGCCATAAAATCACGCTGTGACCTGACGGTCACTTATCTCCCGATTCGGGAGTCTTACTGGTTATTATTTTTTTTTTTAATGTGCGTATATCTCCTGACCATTATCTTCTCTCCTTCACACAGGATGATGAGTTGGTGCTGGCCCGCCCAGCCAGTCCGCCAGCCAGAGCAGAAAGAACGTGTGACAACCCTTCTTGTCAGACCATCAAGGAACATTTACGGTTCCTCAAAAAGCGTCTGTCTTGCCGTACAAGGGACTTCAACAGCTTGAAAGAGAAGCACTTCAAATTGAAGAGGGAGTTCTGGGCCTTCAGGAATGCTACCACACTCCAACAGACCTCTCAACAGGTGAGACATTCATTACTAGTTATTACTGTCAAATTATGTTGGATACATTACCGAAACAAGACATTTAGACGGCAGGCAATGCTGCTAAATAAATAGTTTAAAGATACAGATTACAGGTAGGATTTTATACAGGAACAAGTACAGCGTACAGAGTACAGATTATATATAGAGAAAAAGTACAGCAGAACAAAACAATTGCATTTTTAAAAAAGGCGCTTTTCTATGCACATAAGGCTTGTTAAACGTTTACAATGGTAATATCTGACTATATTTCCAAGCTTAGTCCAGGATTTTTAACTAACAGAGTCCAGACTATGTTGACACCACTGCCCAGCTGAGTTCGGACAATGAAGTAATGCCTGAGCTGAGTCACTATGACGCCGCTATGAGTCCAGATCTCTATGCCGATCCACCAGATCTCGTCTGTCCTCAGACAGAGGACATGGATACTGCCGGTCACTCCCAGGAGATGGAGATCACAGTCACGGTATTATCTAATAAATTCACTTTCCCACTCAACATCTTGGCACACATTTTTTACGCACTATGTAACTTACCTTCATAACAGCTGATTCCAGGTCCAGCTAACGTCTTCATTTCAGCAGATGCCAGCTTTAACTGTAACTTCTCTATTTGTTCAATTAGTTTTTTAATCTCATTCTGTTTGTGCATAATTTATCTAATGGTTGATGTGGGCTGGTGTGTTTTTGCTTACACATCTAGAACAAAAAGCAAAATTAAATTATTTTCAATTGCTAAGAGGATTGCATTACTGAACTTTGTTTTATTTAAAGCATGGACAGACGTCCCGCAAGGAGATGGCCACTTCAGGACCCTCACAGCTGGATACTCCTGGCCCCTCTCATCAGGGAACCTCTGGCCCCTCCCAGCAGTCGGGGACCCCAGTGAAGGTATTCTATAATAAATTCAATTTGCCACTCAGCATCTTGCTCACATTATGTACATAATATGTCTTTTAATCTCATTCATACTTCTGGCCCCTCTCAGCAGGGAACCTCTGTCCCCTCCCAGCAGTCGGGGAACCCAGTGAAGGTATTCTATAATAAATTCAATTTGCCACTCAGCATCTTGCTCACATTATGTACATATGTCTTTGAATCTCATTCTGTTTGTGTATAATTTATTTATTGGCTGATGTGGGCTGTTGTGTTTTGTCTTGTACATCTACAACAAAAAAACAAAATTAAAAAATATGTTCAATTCAAAGAAATTACATTACTGAACTTATTTTCTTTAATGTTAAAGTGTGGACAGACGTCCCCATGTGTCCAGTTAGTTCTGGTGCATTACCTCTATAGGAGTTGAGCTGACAGCTACACTGGCATTCACATACAGTATGCACTCTGATCTAGGAGTTGATGTAGTATTATACCATGGTCTAAGGAATACTTTATTTGAAATGCCCATCGAAATGCATGGGAAGCCCCTCTCACACGGTCACTGAACGCTCGGCACGGACAGGTCAGCGTTCAGTGAACGTGCGAGAGGCAGGGTACCCATTGGGTACCCTGCCAAACACTGTTGCATGCTCGTCACTGGATGTAGCAGAATGTCAGCTGTGAATGGACTCGATGAGTCTTGTAAGCTTGTGTGGGTTGTGCATTACATGGTGCAGGACACTTTAAACGAAAACTCCAATCTATCTAGATGGTGTCCAACCAGGGGACTTTTGAGTTCCAGGCTACAAGTTTGGAAGCGGTGAAATCCTGGGCAGAGGGGAGTCGTCGGGGGAACAGAATGCGCAGCCTCCAGCTGCCAATGTCCTTTGGTGAGTGTGGACGGACAGACAGACTCTCTCTCACTCACTCACTCTCTCTCTCACACACACACACACACACACACACACACACACACACACACACACACACACACACACACACACACACACACACACACACACACACACACACACACACACACAGACATTCTTATGCCTCACAGAACATTCCCCACTGTAAGAACTATCCAGGTAGGTACACAACGTTAGTATTCAACTATGTGTGTTGCATGTGTCTTTACAGAAAAAGTCCTTGAAACATATCAGCTGGCTCGTGAGGGGGCTGAGCCAAATGCAAACTCAAGGAACAATGCCGGCTCCAAAGTGAGCCGCATTAAAGCCTTCATAACCTACATGAGCCATGGTGTGTCCAAAACTACAGGTGGAGAGACTAATGGCGGATCTGTGATACAAATGTGTTGGTACAGTAATTGTATGGTGTTGGATTTACCTAAAAATGTTAACTGAGTCCATGGCCAGTCAGGCAGTCCGCCAGCCGCTATTTCGATTTTTTTATCTGTTCATGTATATCACCCCAATATTACAGCCTTATCTCAAATATGTTGCAGCTTTTACAAGAGCATTAAGGCTCATCTGCAGCCGCCGTCAGTCCTGCACTACCTGCAGGCCATTAAGCAGTTTCTCTTACATGCCAAGGCCAGTCATGTGCAGACGTGCAAGCTGACAAAAGGTGACTGGTACACCATTGACACGACCTTCGCAATGCTGGTGAAGGGCATAAGGAGGGCTGTTGTCCTTCACCAGCAGGAGGCCAAGCGGCTCAAACACGAGGTCCTCCCGACCAAGGAGGATCTCCGAAAATGTCAATCCTATGCAAAGACCAAGATCCCTCAGGTGTTGGGTATGTTTGACCTCTTATCTCACCAGGCTATACCATTTCTCACATGCATAACCAGAGCTACTCGCCTCCAATCACAAAATAGCAAATTCTTCTGTTGTTTTTTTTAGAATATAAAACCACAACACCTATATTTATTGTTCGCACTTATGTCCTTCCCTCCCCCCATTTCTCTGTTTACCCAGAGAAATTAAAGAAGACTCCCGCATCAAAGGGTCTAAGGGACCAGTATTATGGACTCCTGGCCGGGTACTGGTCTACCCTGTACGGGCACAGGCCGTGTGTCCTAAAAAACATGGTGGACGAGGAGGTGCGGTCAGCCAGGGCCACCTGGGAGAGGGCATTAAAAAGGTCAAAAGACGTTACAGACTTCCTGATCCAGGTGAGTGCTTAATTAGATCTATTCACTTTCTTCCTGTGAACATACTGTTACGAATCGTTTGACCTTCATGTAGGTGAACTAACGTCTTCATTTCAGCAGATTCCAGCTTTAACTGTAACTTACCTTCATAGCAGATGAGTCCAGGTCCAGATAACGTCTTCATTTCAGCAGATTCCAGCTTTAACTGTAACTTACCTTCATAGCAGATGAGTCCAGGTCCAGATAACGTCTTCATTTCAGCAGATTCCAGCTTTAACTGTAACTTACCTTCATAACAGCTGATTCCAGTTCCAGATAACGTCTTCATTTCAGCAGATTCCAGCTTTAACTGTAACTTACCTTCATAGCAGATGAGTCCAGGTCCAGATAACGTCTTCATTTCAGCAGATTCCAGCTTTAACTGTAACTTACCTTCATAGCAGATGAGTCCAGGTCCAGATAACGTCTTCATTTCAGCAGATTCCAGCTTTAACTGTAACTTACCGGTACCTTCATAGCAGATGAGTCCAGGTCCAGATAACGTCTTCATTTCAGCAGATTCCAGCTTTAACTGTAACTTACCTTCATAACAGCTGATTCCAGTTCCAGATAACGTCTTCATTTCAGCAGATTCCAGCTTTAACTGTAACTTACCTTCATAGCAGATGAGTCCAGGTCCAGATAACGTCTTCATTTCAGCAGATTCCAGCTTTAACTGTAACTTACCTTCATAACAGCTGATTCCAGTTCCAGATAACGTCTTCATTTCAGCAGATTCCAGCTTTAACTGTAACTTACCTTCATAGCAGATGAGTCCAGGTCCAGATAACGTCTTCATTTCAGCAGATTCCAGCTTTAACTGTAACTTACCTTCATAACAGCTGATTCCAGTTCCAGATAACGTCTTCATTTCAGCAGATTCCAGCTTTAACTGTAACTTACCTTCATAGCAGATGAGTCCAGATCCAGATAACGTCTTCATTTCAGCAGATTCCAGCTTTAACTGTAACTTACCTTCATAACAGCTGATTCCAGTTCCAGATAACGTCTTCATTTCAGCAGATTCCAGCTTTAACTGTAACTTACCTTCATTTCAGCAGATTCCAGCTTTAACTGTAACTTACCTTCATAGCAGATGAGTCCAGGTCCAGATAACGTCTTCATTTCAGCAGATTCCAGCTTTAACTGTAACTTCTCAATTTCAGGTTGCAAGGTCTGCCATACGGAATGGGTGCTTCTGTAGGACTCTGTCCCGGGTATGGGAAAGTTGATTGCCTCCTTCAACACGGTTCAAAGCCTTTTGGGTTTGTTTCTGGATTTGCACTGCTTCTGTTATCCACCCGTTGTAATCCACATATGCACTGTCCTTTATTTAAAAAAAGAATAATAATAGTAATAATTAGTTTGCTCTATCTATGCAATCTATGCACCTTTTTGAATGTGTGGTAATTTTGATGCCTCAAAACAATGGACTACTACGTTTTGCAGATTCCCCCATTTTGACCGTTTACACGAGGTGGAGCGTCTTCAAAGATTTCCACTCTGAAAGGTGGTTTCGCTTTTTTTTGCGTATTCAACGCCCGAAAACACGGTTGTCATCTAAACAGACAGCTTATTTTTATTATTTTTATATATTTTGTAACGTTTTATCCATCTAAACGTCATCTGTGACAGGAGGTAAGCCTCAATTTTCTGTTGTAAAGGTTAAGAATGGTTAGAGTGCTTTTTATCTCTACACACTTTTGTTTAAAGCACCATACCAGTATGGGTTCTTTGTCAGTCCCACTTTGAAATATTTAAATGATCAACTTAGTAAGTTGATATAATTTCACATTAACAAATCACAACAGCACTGATGACAATCTATTTGAGAATAGAGGATGAAGGTTTTGTGGCACTTTTGTGTTAAGTAGGCTAATTTATAAATGTTTGAGATGCACATGGCAAATTAATTATACTATCACTTACAGAATTAAAATGTTAATGAGAATATTGTTATGGTGCTTTATGTTAAATTACTAAGGAGGAAAAAATGAATGACAAGTTCATCTAATTTATTTATTTTATAAACTGCTTAGTGTAATTTATGTGCCTTTTAGGTGTACTTCCATGTGGTCAGGGGTTTCTGAAGAAGCTGCAGCATGAAAAGCCCCTGGCACTTGCTGCATGCAGAGAAGGTGGTTCTAGTCAGAGTAGTTCTCTCCACTGAATCCATGAAACTAGACTGCTTTCTTTTGTTTAGCTTAAATTATAATTTGCAGACCATTTTACATTTTTTTGTTATACAGTATTGAGAAGCACAAATAATCACAAAGAAGAGTCAATGACCTCTAGTGAGGCTTCTGTTAGCAAAAGGAGGAATTAATCTCCAAGTTTATGAAGGCTGAAGCCGTCTGTTAGGATAAATTATGATACATAATTCTGGTTTGTGTATGACGCTCATATGACCATATAAGGTTATATATTATGAACTGAACTCACAGTATAGAGACCACATTTTGTGGATACTGTAAAGCTCAGGCAAACTGATTAAAGGTCATAATAACTTTGAATGCCCTGAATGTAATCATGTTTTGATACTATGATATAAGTCACGAGTGGTGGAAAATTACCAACACTACGTGTCACTTTCTTCCTGTTACTTCCTTGTTATGATATGGGAACGAATCAATAAGTTCCACGACTTCTTACTGTCATAAACTGTACTCTTTATATACATGTTAAACTTCCATTTTGGAAGAGAGAGAATCCTCTGTCCTGCCGTTATGGTGGGGAGAGATTATCGAGCATACCACTAGGATGATATGCCCACTGCTTTGTCTTCCTTGTCTGTCTCTCTTCAATACAGCAATATAAGAAATATAGTCCTTTGGCTCTTTGTCTTATTTTCTCTATGGATTTAGAGATCCATAATTTATTATTAATTGGTCCTTCTCGAGTGGTCAAGCTGCGGTGCATTTGACCAGCCAGGGGGGGACTTGAGGAACCGGTACTGTACGGTCCCTCTCTCACCAGGGCTGGTCAAAGCGCTCCGACACGCTTTAAAAGTACCAGCCAGGATTTTATCTCTACATTGCTGTATTTTCAGACAAAGGTATTTTATTTAGACAACAGTGTTATGAGTTTTGGATTAATGTGGACCCGCGTGGACATCCATCAGCACCGGACCGTGACGAAAGGCTGGATATTCCACCGACGCTCCCCGTGTCCGGCTGCTTTGGGATTTCCACGCATCGGCAAATTCCTAAGTGATTAAGATAAGTACATATTTACTAAGTCCCCGGAACGCGTCGTGTCTGTTGAATTTTGAATTAACGATGTTAATGTTAGGATAATTGATATGATTTGTGAATGATGTTCTCCCTCCGTTGGAGGAGTCCGATAGCTCCTAATAATGTTTTGGTTTGACACGCGTCGTAAATTAATCCTTATCTACTAGATACAGATGGTCGTAAAACTCTTTTGTTTCATCTTTGTTTCAGGGTGTATGTACAACACCTTTAATCTATTTTTAACTATCTCTGGTTCGTGCTCTCGCTCTCTCATTGTAATGAGGAGTGCAGAGACAATACTGATTTTCAGACTTTAACTTTTTACGGTACAGTTGTTTTTGTCGTCAGTTTGTTTGGACCCTATGAATGGTCATTATATGTTGGGCTTATAACCTAGGGCGTGTGCTTTCTAGCCAGCCTGATTAAAACCGTGCTCATAGTCAGTTTGTGGTTATAGCTTGTTATGACTGGACCATATGAAATGGTCAGTATTTGTCAGTTATCTGTTTATGTACCGATAATACTGTGTTCATTTAGGTCTCTCACTTTCATGGCTTGGCCCAGCCATTGGAAATTGAGAAACAAATATTTTATCTTTGACTATGTTACTGACCAGTTCTGTTTTCTGTAATATTAAGTACTTTTAAGACGTTTTAAAATGTCTCTGAGAAATTAAAGTTAAGATTTAAGATTAAGAATAACTAACTCAAATTATTGATGCCTAAATTCATTTAAACTGTTGTAACTTTAAGATTTTAGAACCTCTCATAGGACTATGGGTGTGTATTATACTATAATTTCATTTATTTGATGAATGGATTCTGTGAGAATGAGTTTGCCGTAGGCTACTGTATGTGTGAGGGTGTGCACGGGTTTTGGGGAAGTGCGTGTGAGTGGTGTTCTGAGAGAGTGTGCGGGCGTGCATGCCGCCCCCCCCTCCCTCATCTTGTCAACCCCCCCCCCCCCCCCCCCCCAAACTCTGTGTCTCTGACCCGGTATGAGAGTGCGTGCGTGCGTGCACTTGTGTGTGTGCGTGTGTGTCACCGTGTATGTGAGAAACCACCTGGAGCCTTCAAGGTCAGATGGTCTGTGTGTGAGAGAATTGTTTTGGGAACATGTCTCTTGTTTAGACTTTCCTTTCTCCTATTTTTCGTAAACGTTCTGATTGTTTACTGTCTATGGTATTTTGTTTAATTGTCCTGTTCTCTTACTGTTAAGAACTTCATTACCCAGAAATCTCTGTTTTGGAACGTCACGTCCCTGGTTACCATAACAACCAAATTAGACCCCATTGAGAAGGACACAAGGTCGCTTCTCGCCCCTGAGGCGTATTACTTATCACAGACTCCCCTGTGCCCAAGCTGATACTGTACTGCTACTGTATGAGTGCAGCAATATAAGCCTTTTTCATTGATTTAAATAATTTAAATTATTTTATTTAACTTTTACAACTTGTTGTAAAAAAGGGGAGTGTTTAAGGTTTAATATATTTTAATTTTAATTTGATTTTAATTTATTTAATTTGGTTTTTCATCGATTTAAGATTTATTTGAAACTTAATTTGAAATGTTTCTGTTACATGGGCTGACGGTGGCGGAGAGAGGAGGAAGGCAGTGTGGGGAAGGAGGAGAATCGGGTCATCATCGAAAACCACCTGACTGATGGGGTGCAGACGAACCACGACCTGAGGCCCGGCCAGACCAGTGCACGAGCCAATCAACCGCAGTGGCACGATGTAAAAATCGTGCCTTGTCGGTGAGTTTTCGGTTGCACTGTTGTGATGCCATGTAGCACTACAAGCGCTATACATGAAGAATTAAATTGTTATGAACAAATAACTGGCCAGGTCCTTCGTCCCCCCTAGGAACTACCTGAGAAGAAAGAAGCGACCCAGAAGAAAACGACCCCACATCAACTGCATCCTGCGTCCTCCTCCCTCACGTCTCTACAATGCCCCATCATCGTCATCATCATCATCATCATCACCATCGTCATCCGATCACTGGACTTATGGACTTTTTTTTTAATTAATCTTTTATTACAGGTTTTCATTTTTCATTCTTTATTTTTATCTGTTTATTCAATTTTAATTCTGTCTTCATTTCATCTGTAAAAAACGATGAAATATTTTTATTTGGTGTCAAGTTTCTTTAACTTTAAGGATTTATTACAGTTCTCTTTTGAAAATTTGAATTTCTAAATATTATTAAAGTCTTCATATTATTATTATTATTACCCTGATAAAATGTTTAATATGGAGGTCATATGAACCTCATACAAAAATTAAAAGGATAGATTGTTAGGATAAATTATGATACATAATTCTGGTTTGTGTATGACGCTCATATGACCATATAAGGTTATATATTATGAACTGAACTCACAGTATAGAGACCACATTTTGTGGATACTGTAAAGCTCAGGCAAACTGATTAAAGGTCATAATAACTTTGAATGCCCTGAATGTAATCATGTTTTGATACTATGATATAAGTCACGAGTGGTGGAAAATTACCAACACTATGTGTCACTTTCTTCCTGTTACTTCCTTGTTATGATATGGGAACGAATCAATAAGTTCCACGACTTCTTACTGTCATAAACTGTACTCTTTATATACTGTTCTCCTCCATCTGGGAGGAGAGAGAGAATTCTCGACCTGACCGCTATGGTTGGGGAGAGAGATTAGAACGCTACCACCAGGATGGCAGCCCACTGCTCTGTCTACCTTGTCTGTCTCTCTTCAATACAGCAATATAAGAAATATAGTCCTTTGGCTCTTTGTCTTATTTTCTCTATGGATTTAGAGATCCATAATTTATTTATTACCGTCCCACTGAGTGTCAATGACTGGATGTTGGGAAAAGAGACCTGCAGTTCCCTAAAAAAGGGCTGTTTGTAGGGAGATATAGCTTCTCTGTCATGACCAAGGCTCGAATGGAGAAGAAGCCCTGGATAAAGAACGTTTATACTGCTCTTAGGGAAGGCTATAGCAAGGCAGCAACATTTCTCCTCAAGAACCTACCTACCCCTTAGCCACAAAGTCATCTCCTCTTTCTCTGAGCTGACACCATCATTGATGGGTCATGAATCAGTCCACGGTGCCTTCATCACTATGGCCAATTAAAGTTGCCAAATGTGGTGAAATCTGAGGAACTGGGCCGGCTAGATGAAAAGTTGCGGGCTTACGAGATTGATGAAGGCTTTAAAGCTCGGGCCAAATGTAGTTGGTACAACGTAGGTTCGGGAGGAAAGACCATACATGGAACCAATCTCCTCCCACGAACAATCTCCTAACCACACCCTGTTATCAACCCTCCAGAGCTCACCTGCTCGCTGATCACAATCCTCCCCTATCTCCGCCTACCTAGCCAATCAACGGTTGTACTTATACTCATTCACAACTGCCACCATTCATGCTCAGTTCCTTTGCACCCCACCCCCACCCCTTCTCCTCCCAATGCATAATAATCATCTTCTGCATCAACTAATCATCTTCTCCATGTATTCCATTTTCTGCAGGTTCCAAAGGGGGGTCTTGGTTGGCCACGAAAGACCAGCGACCACCGGCCCCATAGCCAAAACACCCAGGGCTTGCCCCCCTAACCTCCCCGCCCCCCGGCCACTACTCTCCCTTCGTTTCCCTCGCCACCCTCAAACACTGCTCGCCCTCCGCCCTATCCGGCCTCCCATCCTCCCCCTCCTCCCTGCCATTCACCCAATTCAGAGACCCTTCATGCCACCCTTCATGCCACCTCGCCACCTATCTCTCGCCCCTCGCCATCCCTCGCCCCTCCCCTCTTCTTCTAGCCCACCCTTCCTAAGCCGCCCACGCCCCCTACTCTCCCTTCGGTTCCGCGCTTTCCCTGCCCCCTTCACCAAGCGCCCACCGTAACCGCCCTCCCCCCGCCCGACAGCCCCTCAGCCCGACAGCCCCTCGCCCTCAGCCCCCGCCCTCACACTAACCATACCATTCCTTCCACAGTAATAACTAACTAATGCATTTCCATTTCCACTGTCCATTCCTTCAATAAATACAACCAATCTGCATTCTTGTTTCATGGTGTGGTCTTTACTAGTGAAAAGCTTTGTAGAGGATGCGGAATGAACTTATGTTGATTGGTGGAATGGGATCTTTTCCATGAAGACATCAGAGGGAGAGATCATCATAGTCTGGTGAAAGCTTGCTCACTGGCCACTTGTTGAGGGATAATTTAACATAATGGGTGACATTGTTGAGCAAGAGGGTCAGGGTGAACATTGAGACATATGAGGGACATGTGAGGGTCATAAGAGAGAAAAGAGGCTGAAGGAAGCAGCAAGGGTTCTCTCATCAGTAAGAGTGAGTAAAGTAACACGACAAGCCAAGAGAAGCTCCATCTCCTCTTCTGCGTCAAAAGCCTCCTCCCAATGTAGGCACAGCCTCTGCAACCAGAACCTCCTCCTCTACTCCTACAGTTAGAAGCACAGCTCCTGCAACCAAAGCTGATGACACTCAGCTATACATCCCCCTAAAACCTGGTGTCGCTGGAAATGTACTCTGTCTTCTGGCTAGTCTCTCGGACATAAAGAGGCAGCGCCCCAAGTTCCACCCACCCCTTCCATGCAGAACTTGGTACAGTACCTTCGCCTAAAATATTACACTTAGGCCTGCAGCCTGGGCATAATGTTTGATCCAATTAATATAGACTTTGTCTTACCAACATTAAGTACAAGGTTGTGTTTGAAACACTAAAGTGATTTTTGGGTCAGCTGAATGCAATTTTGTTCCTGGCTGCATTTTTAAGAAGCACACAGAAATGGCTGGTATGTGCCTACTGCCTATGTGGTTCCACGATCGATGCTCCCGACGCAAATATTGGGATGATTCATCTTGTGCATGATCATTACCAAAATTGGTCCTGGGATCAACTGTTCCAGTTTATGGACCAACACCGCCACAGACCTGCCTGGATCGCGCAGGCTCCTTTCCCGAACGGTGTTGACCCTGTATGTCTTTCTTGGACAACCGGGGAACCCAGGTGCTCCGATGGTCTACCCATCACCACTCCCGGGTCCGGCCATGACTGTTGATCAACTGCAGACTGTGACTACAATTGTCACATTTTGCCGCATACAATAACATTAAAATAAATCCGGCCATGGCTGTTTCAACTCTAAAATAAAATATCTGGTTTTCTGGTTAAAAAAAAGAGAAAAAAAAAGATTTATATTCATCTTATTATAGATGCCTGGGGGGAAAATACTTTTTCTATACTGGCACCTTAACACATTAAACGCCCACGTGGTGCCCACGCGCCAATCTCTTTGATGTTTACGTGTGCCCACGACGCGTTCGACGCGTTGTACAGTAAACTATACTGTACTGTAGCTACTGCACTTGGCTACCGCGGTGATGAAACAAACTCCATTTCCCAACATGCAGCGCGAAATTACGTCACCCGGACGTGCTGTCTGTCTCGTTGACTTCCTGTTTAGCGGCTGCACAAAAATGCTGTTTTCTCCGGATTCTCTTCCTTTTTCTTTTTTTTTCTTAAAACGGCAGCCTCTTCTACCGGCCGTAACACAAACACTGTGGCTTAGAATTGATAAAAAACGGTCCTGACTGAAAGAAAAGATTTTCGCGAAACAGGACATACTTGGATTACATTTACTCGATTACTTTTCTCGCCAGTACTTCGAAGGTAGGTAAAATGGCGGGTTGCCATGGGCACTAGCAAATTAATCGTCGAATAATTCTGGGCACCCGATGTGTTAATAAAAAGGTTAGAACTGTCTGAGCTGCTCCAGTGTCTCTCTCTTCTGCATACATCTGTCCCTGCTCCTGTGGTGCACCAGACTGGCCTTGTAGGCTGAGGCGCACTGTAGAACCCCTTTGTTGGAATTAAATGACAACTTTTTTTTTTTTTTAAACAATATTTTAGATTTTAATTAGAGAAAAAAAGATTGTGTTAAATGTTTTCGTGTATGCCGCTACACTTTAAAGGGTGAAAAATCCTACAGAACAGAAAACTCTGCAGCTGGTCATCAATGATGGCCTTGGAGCACAGAGGATGGTTGTGGATCTTCTTGCCAGGCTGAGGCAGTGTCTTCTATCATTTAGTGAGCACCAAGGAAAGGCTCCATGCAATTCAAGGGGAAGTTGGCGTTCCTGCACACTCCATACTTCCTGAAAAAAAGAACGTTGAAGTACCCTGGTCTTTGGTATAACCAGGACGGAGATTGAACCGTGACCTACCGGTCCCAGGCTGGACTGACCATAAGGCCACTGGGCTCTGGTCCGAAAATAACAAAAGCTGTTTCGCCCCTCACCAAACCAAAGGTATCAATGGGGAGTTGAAAGCTTACTCTACTTACTTAACGCAGTCTGAGCCCCCAACCACACGCTTAAAATACATTTCAAGGGCAAAATGAAAAATATTCCAACGGATAGAGACTCCATTTCTTCTATTTTTTTTTACTATTTGTCGTCGCCATCACAGCGCCAACTCACTACTGCCGCGCAGGACAGAGGACGGAAATAAACTGCATTAACAGAGTATTAGTCTCGTTAGGTGTTATTCAGCTCTGCATCGTTCGAAATGCTGTTTCGTAAAAACAGTCTTCAACCAGGAAAGGTGTCTATCCGGTGGAATATTTTTCATTTCGCCCTAGAAATGTATTTTAAGCGTGTGGTGGGGGGCCCAGACTGCTTCCACTAAGTAGAGTAAGCTTTCAACTCCCCACTGATACCTTTGTTTTTTTTTGTTTTTGAGCGGTGGTCCCGCCGCTCCTGTGATTCGCTTTCAAGATGTTACTGGCTGGCTGGCTGGCTGGCCAGCCGTGTATGTCTGTCGCCTGCCATACCTCTCCAGACCACACACACAGACCACACACACACACACACGTTAAAGGAGGGGCGCTATTGAGCAGGGCAGGCAGACAACACACTCTCTCTCTCTCTCTCTCTCTCTCGTGCACGCACGCACGCACGCACGCACGCACACACACACACACACACACACACACACACACACTCAGTCAAGAGAGCAGCAGCAGCAGCTCCACACAGATACACGCAGTGAAGGGCGAACGTGAACTGAACGTCCTTTGTTTTCGCTTGATGAACAAATTGTCGAACACGATCATTCTGACGCCCGTGAACGGCGTCCGGCGGCCGTTCATGCGGCGGTCCGCGCCTCCGTGCGGTCGTCTGTCCTCTCGTCTCTCTTTTCATTCACATGCTCCAATAGTACGCACTTCAAGCAGCTCGTCGTGAACGTTGATTATGCGGTGCTGTCTGCAGCTGCACTGTGAATCTCCTCTCGCAAGTAAAGCCTGACTACTTTGTCATGTGTGTTGCACGGCGAAAATAGCTGATCTGCAAGCTCACACACCCACGCTCCACTTCAAACGAGGTTTGATTTTTTTTACTCATAACGTAACCACTTAACCACTGTTTTTTTTATTGTTTTTGAGCGGTGGTCACACCGTCTCCTATACGTGGCCGTGTGTGTGTCCGGCCGGGAGGGGCGCTGTTCTCACACACACAAACACATACACACACACACACACACACACACACGCACACGCACATGCACACACACACACACACAGGGGGGAAGGGTGGGTCAGCATGTGTGGGCAAGTATTATTATTATTATTAACAAACTGAATGTTTTAGGGTCAAATAAATTAGAGTGTGTGAAGAAACTACAGCATTGTAAAGCACACTAACCCCGCTGCACCCACCCAGTAGTGCTGTTGCACAGCCTCCACGACCACCGCTCAGTTCACACGGGTGTGATTTTTTTTTCAGAACAGACGACGGGCTTTCGAGATTTGAGGTAGACGAACATAGCATTAGGTAGAACTCCACTGGAACAGAGCTTAAGGCCACTGAGCTGCTCCAGAAGACGAAAGTTGTCATTAAAGACAGACCTTTTGGCTGGTCAAGACAAACATGTTTATACAAATCACCAATTTCTCAAGGTAAAGGTAAAGTAAAGGTGTAGTGGTGAAGTCAGAACAAGAATGCACAATGAAATACACACAATTACGAGATAGTAGCTCTATCTAGAATAGATGATAAAATGATGAAATAAAATAACATATTAGATTAGAACCTTGATATTTTGCATGACATGCTTCTGCCCAGATGGGCGTTGTGAAAGATTGCGTAATGCCATACGTTTGCAGAGGGGGGATGGCACAGCACAGATGGCTGTTGTGAAAGATTACGTGGTGGCATAAGGTGGCACAGAGGATGGCACAGTACGGTGTATAAAACCTAGCAACTGGACAATGGATTTAGAGAAGGGGTGGGGGTGTTAGACAGAGGAGGACAGTCATGAGGGCTTCTCTTGACATACACCTCCTTTCATACCTGTACTTTACCTTGACATTGTTCTCTTCATTCTCTGCTTTGTCTTTATCACCTTCCTCTTCGTGTGAGTTACAGGCGCAGTTTAACTTTGACAGAATGTACAAGGATGGAGATTTTGTTCTGGGTGGTTTGTTTCATATTCACATCTCCTCTGTCCATGCCTCGCTGTCTTTCACCTCCAAGCCACAGAAACCCACTTGCTCTAGGTGAGTATCGCAAATGCAAGCGAGAAAATGTCTGACTTGTTTTTTTTGCCGTTGGACAGAAACCTCCATATTCTAACTTTTTTTGGTGTTTTTTGTTTTTGTAATTTCATGCCCTACTTGATCATATTACAGTTTCACAGAAAATAATCTAAAGTTGCAGATATACAAGTTCGAAACGTGGCCCATATCGACACGTTTTGAGCTTGTAGATCTGCTAGCTGTTTTTGAATTTGAATCCTGAAAAGTAACAGTTTTGGACATACAGGTTTTCCAGCTGACAGAGATGTTTTGTTAGATGGTAGCCCATGATTAGTTGATGTTGTATACTTCTACAAAGATGCATTATGCAATGTTAAAGTGACATTTTGTGTGTTAGATTTTTCATTATTGGGTTCAGGTGTGCCCAGACCATGGCGTTTGCCATTAATGAGATCAACAGCAACCCCAGCCTGCTCCCCAATGTGACTCTGGGATACAGTATCTATGATAACTGTGCCACGGTTGGAGTTGCATTCCGTGCAGCGTTGTCATTGGTCAGTGGGAGAGAAAAGAGGTTTCCACTGGATAAGAGCTGTTTTGGGTCCCCTCCGGTGCTAGGAATTGTGGGTAGTACTAGCTCAACCAATACTGTTGCTATCTCTAGAATGTTAGGCGTGTACAGAGTGCCTGTGGTAAGTTTCCTATTTTAATCTCACTTTAATCATATCCTATATTATATTAATTTGGGTTAATTACCATTCTAAAATGGTAAATAATGTATTTGGTCTTTTACAGCTTGAAGCGCATAGGATTGAATCCTGCAGCCAGAGTCAATACTGTGTTTCATTTATTTACTGCTTGTTTGAAGCTGAATATTACACAGTTGTTGTTCTTTTTCCCTTCCTCCCCCATAAGATCACATGCTCTAATTTGAAAGAAAAAGTGTAGTAGGCCTATATTACAGAACAGATTTTGTGCCCTTTTCAGATGGGTTACTTTGCCACCTGCTCTTGTCTGAGTGACCGGAATCAGTTCCCATCCTTCTTTAGAACAAACCCAAGTAATGCTTTCCAGGTGAATGTCTACAGACATTAGATAGATGTGTTGGTAACTTGGTATCAAGTGGTACATTTTTCCACACACATGACTAATACCCTCTGAGTGCAATGTGAGTGTAATTGATATTGCATATCACCTCTTTTTGCTTGAGGATATTACAGCTGGAACTGAATGTCTTTATTGACTATCAAATGATAATTATATTTGACATTTTCACAATCAAATTTTCACTTGAGTAAAAGTAAAATCCAAAATATACTTAAGGCCTGTCCATACTTTGACCGAAACCAAACTTTTCCGTCACTCGCGACTTCTGAAAAGCATTAGACCGAATTAGAGTTTTGAAATTTGCACATCACAAAGTCCAACTCACCGAACATTTCGGAGATACTATGAACAGGCCTTCTAATATTCACTGTACCAAAGTAAAAGTTGTCATTATAAATGGTCCACTTTTAATATTTCAAACATTTCATGAATAGCAGATCTACAAGCTTTTTTTTCCCCCTTTTTTTTTTGGCTAATCACACTGCATCCCTCCATTCTTTAATTCAACCAGGTGGAAGCTATACTCAAGTTGATGAGGCGGTTTGAGTGGACTTGGGTAGGAGTGCTGTTTTGTGATGATGCCTATGGTCACGATGCTGCCCGGCTCTTCCAGTCTGAGCTGGCCCAGTCTGCTCTAGGTTGTCTGGCTTATCTGGAGGCTCTGCCCTGGGACCACGACCCAGCTGAACTGCAGAGGATCGTCGCTGTGATGAAGACGTCCACAGCTCGTGTGGTCGTGGCTTTTGCATTTGGGAGATATATAGTTAAACTGATGGAGGAGGTTTGTGTAGTGATGCATGTTCATTTAGGGATTCATGATGACAATGAAGAATTTTAACCCTGCAAGGCCCACTGTCGCTTTTTGGACACATTTTTATTTTATAAAAAAAAAGTTTAAATAATTTGTTTTCTTGTTTTCACATTAACATTGGATCCTATTGTTTAGTATTACAATGCCATTGGCCACGATATTTGCATATAAATACCCCCCACAGAGGCTGATATTCACACCCCCCACAGAGGTTGACATTCCAGAGTCTGGACGAACAACATCTCACTTTTTCACTGAAGCTATTCCTCACCAAAACACAAGTAAAATGCCTGTAATATTTGTTTTGGTGATCATTAGAATGTCTAGAACATGTCCATATGTTATTGTGGAAAGATATCCCCAAAATGTAAATTAGAGCATGATTTATGATTTATAAAACCTTGCAAAAACAACAAAAAACTAAAATATAAAATTTTCCTCTGATAAGGACTCATACAACACCATCTGATTTAATAAATTGGCAAGTAGAAATAGGGTTAAATTTGTTCCAGGGATGTCCGATATTATCGGCCTCCCGATATTAGCATTCAAATGTGTCACAGGGCGACTCAGGAGATGTAGGACCCAATTGCAGAACAGTCAAGGAGCAGAGAAGGTCATATGCAAGATGATTTATTCTTAAAAATACAGCCCACAGGAATGAATGCATGTGAATGCAACATTAGAACACTACAGATGTGCCATTTAAAAACTTCACACATCGTGCCATTGGCAAGACAGGATTTTCCAGGGGATTCTCAGAACATTGAGCTTGTAGATCAGCTTTTTTTTGCCATTTTTATGACCTCTGACTTCAAAGTTTAAAGCTACGTACGAAGGTGGGTTCTGCTTTTCAATAGGAATTGAGTGGTTTCTTGACATTTGCGAGTTTCTGCAAAAATACACTCTATTCTCCATACAAATTAGAAAAATGCATCTGTCGGACATTTTCAGGAAAAGAGCAGTAAATACTGAATAGTTGAAACAGCAGATCTGTAGGTGAACACTGCAAGGACTGAACACCATTACGACATCTAAGATCTGGCAAGGGACATAAGGAACTGAGGGTTTAAATAGACACAGGGTAACCAGACACAGGTGGAACTCAAGACAATCAACATATGGATTGGCTGGGAGACTAACAGGACACAGGTGGAGAACATAACTAATCACAGCGAGGTGAGACAAGACAGGTAACACTAACTAGGCAAAAACAGGAAACAATATGAATATTGGAAAATATCGGTATAGTTTTTTGGAAATAAATAAATAAAACATGTATTAAAATGTATTGAAGGTCTTCAATACAATTTAATACATTAATACTGTGAGCTCCCGGTTGGCCTCTGTGTGTTTTTTTCTTTTTTAATTTTTAATTTTTTGAAAACCGATTAAAATAGGTGCACTTGTTTTCACCAACACGCCGTCTGGAGGTGACTAGTCTCGGTTCCTACGTCACGTCATTAATTATTTTTACTGGGGGGCCATGCCCTGCCGCGGGGGAGCGTGGGAGGTGAACTTGAGGAAAACAAGCACTCCTCTTTTCAATCTGACTGCTTTTCCAATCATACTGTATACTGTATATCAACAGGGGGTTTGGGACTCCTAGGGGGTCCTCAGAGTTAGTACAGGGGGTCCTCCAAATCTTTGTGTGATAGAAACTTTTTTTCTCCTTTTTTATATTAACCACTTGAACCCTAACGTGCACACGTTCGCGCTGTGAGGCGTTGTGAGCTTGTAGATAGGCAATTTTCGGCAAATAGGTTTGGTGTAGAGGGGGAAAAAGAGCAGACTAAGGAGCAGAGTAAGTACAGAGTAAAATGTCAAGTTTATTAAACACATACAGTGCCAGGCCACTTGAGGGCGCCAAAGTCTAAGCGCCTTGCCAGATCCACTCCTATAGACCAGCGCTTTAACATTGAGAGCCCTGCGTAGCCGTGACGTGCGTGATCACGTTCGTGCGTGTCATGAAAATGATCCGGATGAAGTTAGCTTGAAGTTAGCTATAGGCTATCACTCATGTTAGAAGCCCAATTTTTGGCGATTTAGCCGTAAATAAACCTTGTCCTCTTCCATAAAAGCATAGTTCAGAGAAAATGAGCTTCAAAGATGTGAGAATGCATTGGATTCGGCGGCGCGATTCGGCGGCACGACGCTCTCGCGGGCCGATGTAAACAAATTGCGGCCGACGGACTGCTCGAAAATGTAGCCTCAGGCTTCGGTAAGGCCTCTGAGTGTTTAATTAATTTGATATAAAAAGCCGAATTAATTCGGGATCGGCACCCCGGGAAGCGAAGTGAAAATTGGGGGGCTGTAAATTTGGCATCTGGCCATTTTCAATGGAATAAATCCTCTGAGCACCTAGGACTGCTCTTTGGAAAGCGTAGAACGAGCCAGCACCACCAACGTCTTTACAAGCAGCTCAGGGTAAGTAAAGTGGCAAAAAAAAGTGTCTCTTGCCGAGAAAAAAGCCGAACTTGTTCGGGGTCGGCACTAGACGAGTTAAGTATTGACGGTTCAAGTGGTTACATATCTGATAACACAAATTGACATGAATCCAACATACACTGATGATTGTGCTGTCAAACAATGAAACTATATGGAATCTATGGTTGTGGGGGTCCCTGCTTCACCTCTCTCTCAACTAAGGGGTCCTTGGCCTGAAAATGTTTAAGACCCCTGGTATATATAATCAACAGGTGGTGAAGCAGAATGTGACAGGTCTGCAGTGGGTAGCAGACGTGGCCTGGACAAATGATCCTAAACTCCACTCTCCTGACTTCATGCCGTACCTGAGAGGCACTCTGGGTGTTGTCCTCCGTCATGGACACATACCAGGTCTCAGGGACTTCTTGTTCAAAATACATCCTGACACCAGCCATGGAAACACCATAGTGAGTAGGCCTAGGTTTGTTTAACTCTGTATTTTCATTTTCAAAATGCCTGTTTGTTTGTTTTTTTTTGCATTAATCCTGTTCAGTAACCCTGGTCTCTATACTGCCTCCCCCTGGCCAGCCGGGGGTAAGGAACTGGTCTCTCAATGTTAAACCACTATACCTAACCCAAACCCTAACTCTGGTGCCTAACTCTAACCCTAACCCTAACCTCAGTAACCCTAACTAAATTCGGACTAATGAACCTTCAGACTAATGAACCTTCAGACTTATGGGCAGTCCCTCTAACCCTAACCTCAGTGAGGGAACATAGGGCTGAGGTAGCTTGAGCATGAGCCCAGAATAACGAGTTACTTCCATGCTCTCCTACCAGGGAAACTCCCCCTGTCAGGTGATAAGAAGTGGCGTGCTCACTCCTCGTATAGGCCTACTGAAGGAAGCTCAGTTCGGGTGAAAAATGGGTTACAAAATTGTGGAATTTTAATGATGTATGTTTCAATTAAATCTTGTGTTTCTTCAGGTGAGGCAGTTTTGGGAGCACACATTTCGGTGTAAATTTGCACCCCTTCCATCAGAGTGGCTGGATGCTGGTGGAAGGGTGTGCACTGGACAAGAGGACCTGGGAACGGCAGAAACAACCTTTCTGGATGTGTCTCAACTCAGGATCGAGTATAATGTGTACAAGGCTGTGTATGGTCTGGCCCATGCCCTCCATGACATGTTGCAATGTGTGCCAGGAAGAGGGCCTTTCACTGGACACAGCTGTGCCAGTTTGCAGGCAATACAGCCATGGCAGGTGAGATATTAATTCACACTTTGTGGTTGAATTCTAATTTAGAATAATAATAATAAATATGTAATTATGACATTGGTAAAAAAAAAATTATATTAATTGACATAAAAACACATGATTATCATAATTTATTTTTTTCATTACTAATAGTAGTATTGTTGTTGCTGTTATTCGTATTATTGTTATTATTAGATGTATAGTTCATGATTGGAGCAGTAACATAGTTACATACAGTAGAGGCACCTGGGGAGATACGTAGTTGTTGATTGATGAGACACAGAACATCATGTTTCTCATTCTGAAGAAAGAAAATGTCCCACTTAATTAGTTACTGCAGGATTGAGTTGTAAGTACTGCAAAGGTGTACTTAATACAAGTCCATCTCATGTAAGTGTTGTTCGAGTTTTATGAAGTAGTCTTCTTTTTTTTCTTTTTTGGTCTCTATCTTCATAATCTTATTACTCAACCATTAGCTCATGCATTACCTGGAAAAGGTCAACTTCACCACATTGTTTGGTGATCATGTATCATTTGATGAGAATGGTGATGCTTTACCAGTCTATGATGTCATGAACTGGGTGTGGCTCCCTGGTGGAAGAGTAAACGTTCACAATATCGGTGTGGTCAAGAAGTCAGCCTCCGGAGATGAAGAACTCATCCTTGATGAAGACCGAATCCAGTGGAACTTTGAATCTACAAAGGTTACTTTGTAGAGGTGTAACGATACATTTTAACAACGATACGCATCACGATACATGGTTAAAGATACGATACATGGACAATATTGGTTCATTCATGGCGATACGATTCGATTCAATGATTTAAAATCGATATATTAAGTATTTAGCAAAGAAATACAATCTGTGTAAAACGTGTAAAAAATCTATTACTAGAAAAGAACATTTCTATGAAATTTTAAGTGTGCCTGCAGCTCGCTAAGTGTATGCAACCATGTGTAACTCTGAAACATGTCAAATGGCACCACCCACAAGGTTGTATGACAAACGGATGATGAGTTATAGCCAAATAAAGTTTCAGCTAATCAGAAGAGGGGGCGGGGCTAAGTTAAACCAATTAAGGTGAAGAACTCTGAAACAAGTTAAATTACACCACCCACAAGACTGTACGACAAACGGTTGATGAGTTATAGCCAAATAAAGTTTCGGACAATCAGAAGAGGGGCGGAGCTAAGTTAAACCAATTAAGGTGAAGAACTCTGAAACAAGTCAAATGACACCACCCACAAGGTTGTACGATGAACGGTTGATGAGTTATAGCCGGATAAAGTGGCGTCCAATCAGAAGAGGGGGTGGGGCTAAGTTAAACCAATTAAGGTGAAGAACTCTGAAACAAGTCAAATTACACCACCCACAAGTGTGTACGACAAACGGTTGATGAGTTATAGCCGAATAAAGTTTTGACCAATCAGAAGAGGGGGCGGAGCCAAGTTAAACAATTAAGGTGAAGAACTCTGAAACAAGTCAAATGACACCACCCACAAGTTTGTACGACAAATGTTTGATGAATTATAGCCAAATAAAGTTTCGGCCAATAAGATAGGGGCGGGGCTTAAGAGGGGTGGGGCTTAAGTAATAAGTTCCTATTGGCCGTTTAAGTCCAGACACCAAGTTTCAAGACGGTACTATGCTGTGAACTGGAATTATGGCTGTTTAAAGCCCAGCCAATAGGAATCCAGAAAAAACTCGGTATCTGAACTTAAACAGTCAGCCCCGTCCCATTTGACTTGTTTCAGAGTCCTTGTCCTTAATTGGTTTGACGTAGCCCCCCTCTTCTGATTGGTCGAAACTTGATTGTTCCTCTATTTGGCTATAACTCATCAACCGTTTGTCGTAGAAACTTGTGGGTGGTGTCATTTGACTTGTTTCAGAGTTCTTCACCTTAATCGGTTTAACTTAGCCCCGCCCCCTCTTCTGATTGGCCGAAACTTTTATTTGGCTTTATCTCGTCAACCGTTTGTCGTACAGACTTGTGGGTGGTGTCATTTGACTTGTTTCAGAGTCCTTCAGCCTAATAGGTTTAACTTAGCTCCGCCCCCTCTTCTGATTGGCCGAAACTTTATTTGGCTATAACTCATCATCCGTTTGTTGTACACACTTGTGGGTGGTGTCATTTGACTTGTTTCAGAGTTCCTTACCTTAATTGGTTTAACTTAGCCCCGTCTCCTCTTCTGATTGGCCGAAGCTTCATTTGGCCATAACTCCACTTCCCAACACGTTACTGGTCTCAAACTTGGTGGGTGGTCCCACGGCCCCAACGGCTAACCGGTAATTCTAACCGCTACTTCCGGTAATGCTAAACGAACTGTAATTAAATTAAGCCCCGCCCCCTCTGTATTTCTATTGGCTGGGGTTTAAATGGCCATAACTCCGGTTCACAGCATGGTACCGTCTTGAAACTTGGTGTCTGGACTTAAACAACCGATAGGGACTTATTACTTATAAGCCCCACCCACTATTAAGCCCCTCCCTTATCTTCCTATTGGCTGAGCTTTCAACAGCCATAATTCCAGTTTGCAGCATGGTACCGCCTTGAAACTCGCTGTGTGTACTTAGAGAGCCAATAGGAATGAGCTGTAATTGCTAAAGCCCTGCCCCCTTTCTCCCTATTGGCTGCGCTTTAAACAGCCATAACTCTGGTTTGCAGCATTGTACTGTCTCGGAATTTGGTGGGTGTACTTACACAGCCAATAGGAATGATCTGTAATTGCTTAAGCTGTCTTCCTATTGGCTGGGCTTTAAACAGCCATAACTCCATTTCCCAACATGTTACTGGTCTCAAACTCGATGGGTGGTCCCACAGACCTAACGGCTAACCGCTAATGTTAACCGCTACTTCCGTTAATGCTAATGCTAAAAATGCTAATGCTAACATTAAAATGCTAATGTTAAAATTATTTAATGCTAATATTAAAAATGCTAATGCACACACTTAGCGAGCTGCAGGCACACTTAAAATTTCATAGGAATTTTCTTTTCTAGTCAAAAAGCCAAAATGGATTTTGCTAACGATATAGTAGATCATTGCAAATTAAAATCGATTTTTCGATTCAGTTACTATATTGTTACTCCCCTATTACTTTGGCATTCTAATAGCTCATGATGGAAATGGAATTTAGTTTAGACTACATTTTTCCTCTGTAGCCTCCTCGGTCAGTGTGCAGTGAGAGCTGTTCCCCTGGAACCCGGGTGGCCAGAAGGAAAGGAGAACCTGTCTGCTGCTTCGACTGCATCGCTTGCTCTGAGGGAGAGATCAGCAATCAGACTGGTAGGTGTATTATATGTACATTATGTTATCTTTAGAATGATAATGTGCTCGTCTGTCCTTTAATTCTTCCCTCATTGTTAGACTCTACAGAGTGCACCAGTTGTCCAGAGGACTTCTGGTCCAGTCCCCACCGTGACCACTGTGTCCCTAAGAGTATGGAGTTCCTCTCCTACCACGAGGGCCTGGGTATCGCCTTGACAACCGTCTCATTGCTGGGCACACTTATCTCTGCCATTGTCCTGGGAATCTTCATCTATCATCGAAACACACCCATGGTCCGCGCCAACAACTCAGAGCTCAGCTTCCAACTTTTGTTATCACTCAAAATGTGTTTCCTGTGTTCTCTTCTGTTCATCGGTCGTCCCAGACTGTCCACTTGTCAACTCAGGCATGCAGCATTTGGCATCAGCTTTGTGCTTTGTGCCTCCTGTATCCTGGTAAAGACTATGGTGGTGTTGGCCGTGTTCAAGACCTCCAAGCCTGGAGGAGCAGACATTATGAAGTGGTTTGGTGCTGTGCAGCAGAGAGGAACCGTTCTGGCTCTTACTTCCATCCAGGGAATAGTATGCATAGTCTGGCTTGTTTCTGCCTCACCAAGTCCTCATAAAAACACTCAATACCACAGTGATAAGATAGTCTATGAGTGTGATATGGGATCAACAGTAGGTTTTGCAGTGTTACTGGGTTATATTGGTTTACTGGCACTACTTAGCTTCATCCTAGCTTTCATGGCAAGGAATCTTCCAGACAACTTCAATGAAGCTAAGTTAATCACGTTCAGCATGTTGATCTTCTGTGCCGTGTGGATAGCC